>NC_063442.1:2692608-2839843 GCF_020379485.1 Brassica napus
TAAAAAAAAAATCGGTTAGGCATTCAAAAATTGCTCTAGCGTCCGCCTAAACAATAATCCAGTATAAAACACCTAATTATTGTCTAGCGATTTCTTGAACATTGTTAGTGAATAACTGGATTTGTTTTTTGCCTTAATATATGATGTGCACTGTTCTGTTTATTGCAGGTGTGATTGAAGTTGTCCTGAACAGTGGAAGGCACATTGATGCAGTGAACTTGGCTTTTGCGTTTGAACTCACAAAACAGTTCCCACCTGTTGAGTTACTGAAGTCTTACTTGACTGAGGCAAAGAGATCTTCCTCCCAGGTAATGCATCTTCTGCTGTTCAGGCTAGTGTTCCCTTGCTTAAAACAAATGCATTCATTATTATTTTACTTTAGGAGTATGAAGCATCTTAGGACTTGCTGACGCAAGATTCAAGCTCAGATTATGATACATTATTATGTGTGCTAAATGCAGGATGAGTTCAATGAGAGGGAGCTTACAGGTGTTAAAGCTGTGGTAAAGTGTGTCGAAGTGCATAACCTGGAAGAGCATTACCCAGTTGAGCCACTTCAGAAGCGGATTCTGGAGCTGGAGAAGACCAAAGCTGAGAAAAAGAAAGCGACAGAACCCGCAAAGCCTCAGACGAAACGACCACGTGGTGCTCAACCCCGAGTCACTGACAACAACAACAACAAGACAGGATATGGTAGAGTCATCATTTCTGAGAGGTATCCGCAGTATGTGTATGACAATAGACCATTCCTTACCGGTCCAATCATGGCAGCACAAGCTCATCCGCCTCCTCCTCCTCCTCAGACTTACACTTTCAGTCCTGCTGCTGCTGCTCACGGGAACTTCTACGGGAACTGCTATCAGTACCAGGCTCCTCCTCCTCCTTACTTTCACTAAGGTGATGGTGAATGTGACTGTGACTCTCTCTTCTATGGTGTTAACTTGTGGCAGCTCTTTAACCCCTCCTCTCCTACTAGTTGTTTTCCTTTGATGTTGTTATGTACGGATGATTTTAGTATTTTTGAGGATCAACCCTACTCAAAAAACAAAACAAAACAAAAATGCTCAAAATTTTCTATTAATTATATATTTAATGCTGTATTGTTTTCTTTCTTGCTTTCATCGTTTTTAATTTTGTATTACATAACCAACCATAGCTCTCGTGATCAGGAGGCTTATCGGCATATCCAGCGTCTACAAAGGCGATGCAAATCCAAAAGATGTATAAACAAGCATGCCATTGTACGATCATTTTCTAGTCCAAAATAGTTTGTATTTTTAACCATATTCAGTGATTGTTGTGCATTTTTGTATTGGTTTTGTGTAACTATTTGTATAAAAGGCCACATAATTCTAGTAGTTCTTTAGGCCACCCCAAGCTATGGGACGGCACTGGTTGGACCGTTAGATCGATACGCTGGCGCTCTTGTGATAGACGATTCATGGGTTGCATTCTCTGAACTCTGAAGTTGCGGCCTAAAGGATGTTGACCAAGTTTGATCATGGTTTTACTTTTGAGATGGAGACTGAGTTCATACATTTTTCATCTACTTCTAGATTTTATATCTTTGACTTATTCCCCCCTCCATGTAGGTAACTTGTTGAATATGAATTTTCTATTATACGAATAGTTTGTATTCTATTCTTCTTGTTGGAATATATAATTCTACAGAGGAAAAACACGGTATAGGTTGAATCGGTTTATATAAATACATGTTTATAAAAACGATAAAGTATTCGTGCGCTTCGTAATCGGAAAGTTTCTTTTTTCTAAATGAAGAGATTTGGGATTCAAAACGCAGTTCTACTAGTATCATTTCTTTTTGTTGTGCTTCTCTTCACCTGTTTTGCTTCCAGCCAAAACGATGGCGTTTACGAAGACTCCGCGTCTGATTATAAATGGGTTCGGATCCGGGTCGGGTTAGTTTTGGATTTGGATTCTCTGGAGGGAAAAATGGTGGGAAGATCTGTTACAACGGCACTTTCAGATTTCTATGCCGTTAACACTGATCACAAAACAAGAGTCTCTCTCTCGATCAGAAACTCTCACGGGGAGCCTCTCCTAGCTCTCGCTTCTGGTAACATACTCACATTCTTCTTCTTCCTCTGTCAGACATTCACTCACAATCTATGTGTTTTCTCTCTTTCGCAGCTGTAGATCTGCTGCAATCTGAAGAAGTGGAGGCGATTATCACCGCCGGGGACTCGATTCTTGAAACGAAGCTGTTGGCGGAGATTGGGGAGAAATCTAAGGTTCCAGTGATCTCAATTAAATCTCCGGTATCATCTTCGTTGAGCAGATACAATCACTTGATCCAAGTGACACATGATTCTTCCTCCGAGGCGAAGGGGATCACAGCTTTCATCCATGGGTTCGATTGGAACAGTGTTGGTCTTGTCTACGAGGATGAAGATGACTGGAGAGATAGTATGCAACAGCTTGTGGATCATTTTTATGAGAACGGTGTTGGTATACAATCCAAGGCTGGTTTTGCAGTCTCTTCAACCCAGGAAATGGTTATGGATCGGTTAGGGAAGATGAAGGACTTGGGGACGAGTGTGTTTGTGGTGCACTTGTCTGAGGTTATTGCTACTCGTCTCTTCGAATGTGCTGAGAGATTGGGGATGATGGGTGAAGGGTTTGCTTGGATCCTCACTGCCAAAAGCATGACCAGTTTCCATGGAAAAGAGGCAATGGAAGGTGTGGTTGGTTTCAAGACTTACATTCCAATGTCAAGAGTGCTTCAGAACTTCACTTTGAGACTGAGAACATCACTAGGGAATGGAGACGATAATCGGTTGAGTGTCTCTGGTGTATGGGCTCATGATGTAGCTTGGGCACTGGCGAGATCAGCGGAGATGGTGAATGCATCATCAACTCTCCTTGAGGCTATCACTGAATGCAGGTTTAAGAGTTTGAGTGGTGACTTCCAAGTGAAGGATAAGAAGTTCTTGTCAGACAAGTTTGAGATAGTGAATTTGTTGGAATCAGGTGAGAGGAGAATAGGGTTCTGGAATGGCAATGGTAGTTTCAGCAGTAGAAGACATTTTAACAAGCTCGAGGCTATAATCTGGCCTGGTGGGTCTGCTCAAACTCCGAGAGGGCGCGCTCTTGGAGAAAGCATAAGAAAAAAGCTGAGGGTTCTGGTTACATCTAGCAACAGATTCCCAAGCCTGATGGACGTGGAGACTTCAGCAATAAATGTTACAACTGTGAAAGGGTTCTGTATAGAAGTCTTCCAGGCTGCCATTGCACCTTTCAACTATGATCTGGAGTTCATCCCTTGGCGCAATGGAAGTAACTACGACAATCTTGCAATTGCACTTTCTACTCAGGTACTAACCATGGCTCAGTTTATGATTACAAGTATCTCTTCATGTTGAATGTTGCAACACTGGATCATTTCCATTTGAATTTTCCTTTTGTGTTGAATCCCACAGAAAGACAAATATGATGCAGCCGTGGGAGATATTACAATCACTGCCAATAGATCAAAGTATGTTGATTTTACTATGCCATTCACCGACATGGGTCTTGGAATAGTAGCACCAAAGGAGAGTAGTATGTGGGTGTTCTTCCATCCTCTAACGCGAGACCTTTGGATAACAAGTGCAGCTTTCTTTGTCTTGACGGGCACTATAGTTTGGTTGATAGAAAGACCTGATAACAAAGAGTTCCAGGGTTCTTGGCAGAAACAGATCGGAGTTATATTTTGGTTTGGCTTCTCTACCCTTGTTTATGCGCATAGTAAGTACTCTACCATTTTCACACGTCTTATATGCTAATCTTGGTCACAAGAGAATGGACTTAAATGTTTTTACTAATTAGTTTCTCACCTTCTGATGCTTACTATTTATGACAGGGGAGAAACTACAACACAACTTATCCAGATTTGTTGTTACAGTTTGGATATTTGCAGTGCTCATATTGACTACAAGCTATACTGCAACTTTGACATCAATGATGACGGTGCAACAGATACGATTCAACTCTAATAAAGATCATGTGGGGCATCTTTCGGGCTCCCTCATTGCAAATATGTCCCTAACCGGTCCCAAATTCCGATCAACGAACACCAAGGGTCTCAATACTTCTAAAGACTATGCTCAAGCTTTGTTGGACAATACTGTCTCATTTGTTGTCGATGAGTTGCCATACCTCAAAGTCCTCCTTGGAGAGAATCCTGAAAAGTTTCTCATGGTCAAGGCACATTGTAACACCATTGGTTTCGGCTTTGTACGTATCCCTCATCAGTTTTCGGCTTTACTCTTCATCTTCTTTATTAACTTAGCTGACAAAAGATACATTTTCAGATGTTTCAGAAGGGCGGCGACTTGGTGCATCGTGTGTCCATGGAGATCTTGAAACTAAGGGCGAGCGATAAAATAAGTGAGATGGAGAAAAGATCGTTTGAGAGTAAACTTCCATACACAGCAGATGATACATCAAATCCTCTAACTCTTTATATGTTCCGCGGATTGTTTATGATCACTGGAGTTTCTTCAGCTTTGGCTCTTGCACTACTTCTCATTATCTGGCTCCGAGACAACTGGGAGGATCTGATGAACTCGGTCAACCTATTCCTCTCGCGACGACTTGTACATTTTAGGATCCTCTGCGCAACAAGTATCCATCCCAACCCTCTTGATGACGAGAATGCGGTTCAAATGGCTCAACGTAACTGAAGATAGGAACTGATTCAAACATAGCAATATATGTGTTAGATTCGGACTTACTATGGGTTTTCAGCTTAAAACCAATTGGTGATAAGTAGATTAACTCTAACCCTCTATATATTACTTAAAAGTCTCCTTGAATAATATGTTCATTACCGTATGTAAATGCAATTTCAAAAAAAAAAAAAATTATGTTTTCTGTGATTCTTTATCAGGTGATGATTACCTTTCAAAACATTAATTATATTCACTGAAGTTTCTTGTGATTTAAAATGGCTGAGCATCAGTTTAGAAATCGCTGAGAAGGTTTCGGGTATGTATACTTATAGGGCTTGTATGGAGGATTTATTGGCATGTTTTCAGACCAGTTTTTTCTTCAGCAGCTAACAGGAGTTAGTTTCACTCATAGTAATGGTCTATAGTTTAACGGCTACATCACACCCAAACATTTGGCTACTGTATATATTGATCTGCTCAGAAATCCTTAGTGTAAAAGGAACCAACAAACAAGGTAACAATGATAGTGTAGACACTAAACACCATGAATAATCCTACATAGTATAACCTACTCTTCAAAACCCATCCACACCAGATACATTACAAAGGCTTATTCTAATTTGTATTAGTAAGATCCTAAACATCCTTTTTAGTTTGATTCTACGTTGTTTCTCCTACCATCTACCAAACATAATCTCCTCTTAGATCAATCAACTTATTTCTCATGGAAGTTCTGCAATTTTTATTAGGATAAAAAAATTCATTGGACTGTTAGAGAACCTGGTTTGACCCCATTGGCCTGAGGGAAAATGGGCATTTAATTCCCAAAGTATTTGAAATCGGCAGTTTTAATACTCAAATATTGTTTGCGCATATATATTCCTCAACCAATAATTGACTGCGCAAAATTGAAAACAAAATAGTCAACCGTTAACTGATGAACAAAAAAAATAACGGTTTCTGTCAAATTTTAAACACTAGAATATTCTAATAATGATTTTGCACAGTCAATGATTAGTTGGAGAATAAATATGCACATATAATATTTGAGTATTTAATTTGCCGATTGAAAATACTTTGAGGAATTAAAAACTCATCTTTTTCTTTATATTTCTTATAAGATTGAAAGTCATTAACATCAATCCCTTTAAAAAAACACAAGTAAAAATATTTTCTAGTTAAATAAAATCATTGTAC
Organism: Brassica napus; assembly: GCF_020379485.1. Classification (NCBI taxonomy): domain Eukaryota; kingdom Viridiplantae; phylum Streptophyta; class Magnoliopsida; order Brassicales; family Brassicaceae; genus Brassica; species Brassica napus. The sequence goes on from NC_063442.1 coordinate 2,698,479, forward strand.
GAGATATTTACCTTTAGAAGAGATTGTTGATTTTTTACACTGACATATAAAACAATACAAAATAATTATTGTTACATCGTATTGTCGATGTACTTCATGTTTATATCACTTTAGATGATTTTTAAAATAATTCATAGTTAGAAAGATTCATAATTTGAAATAATATACAAGATATTTAATCTAGTAAAAGGATTTATTTAGTTTATAAAAGCATATAAAATAACATAAGATAATTACATTTGCATTGTATTGCTGATGTGCAATATATGAATGTGTAAAGTACAGATAATTAGATATGATTGTCTAAAGTAGAGATCCAATGTACAACATATAATTGTCTAAGCAATATGAAATCATCCATAAGTGATTTTATAAACATGAAGTACATCAACAATACGAACAATACGATGCAACCATAATTATTTGTATTATTTTATACGTCATTGTTAAAACTCAAAAATCTCTTTCAGATAGATAAAACTCTCTTGGTTATATCTAACTTGAGAATATTTCAAATTTTGATTTTCTAAAAAAAGAAGTGTTGTTTTAAATTTCTCAAGTATTTTTAATCGGCAAATTAAATACTCAAGTATTATATGTGCATATTTATTCCCCAACTAATCATTGACTGCGCAAAATCATGATTAGAATATTCTATCGTTAAAAAATTGACGGAAACCGTTATTTTTTCGTTCATCAGTTAACAATTGACTATTTTGTTCTCAATTTTGCGCAGTCAACTATTAGTTAGAGAATAAATATGCGCAAGCAATACTTGAGTATTAAAACTGCCGATTTCAAATACTTTGAGAATTAAATGTCTATTTTCCCATTGGCTTGAAACATTTGAATAAGATCCCCATTTTGTAAAAAAATATATTATATATTAATATAAATATAAATATATATAACATACAAATATAAAATGAAATAAAAATAAATAATTGATTAAAAGTATATTAATGATAACAATATATTAATGTTACTTTATAGAATTTTTTTACATCTTAAAGATATAATTCTATTTTTTTTTTAAATTACTATAGATGTAAAACTTTTTTTAATAAAGAATAAACCAGTTCATTTATATAATATGTTTTTTGGACTTCTCAAATTTCATGACTGGTTGTCGTTAGATAGCCAATTAAGTAGGTGCCCGTGTGATAGAAGGACTGTTTGGCTTGCCTGAAGTTACTGTCGTAAAGGATGTTGACCAAGTTTGATCGATCATTAGAGATGGTTTACTTTTGAGATGAGAGATGACTTCATAATTTCCCTCTACTTCTATATTTTAGATCTTTGACTTATTCGCATCTATGAACTCGTTGACTAGTTCTTCCCGACAAAAAAGTTTAATACAGTCCAAAACAGGGGTACAACGTTAGATAACAAGTCGGGTTGATACGTCTAATACCAAAAAAAAATACATCCTTTTTCTTACAGCCTTGACAAATGCTGTATTTGTGTCTTTAACTGTAGCTATTGGTCTCTTTGACAGTTTCTTTGAACTATAAAGTCATCATTTGATCATTTCCCTTACTTTTCTTTGACTGGGTCGTAAATTCGTAATAAAATAATTGTTGAATTTCCACAAAATAATGTGACAAAAGAGTAGCCAAAGTCGCGAAACTCACACTGATTTTCCTTTTGAACATGTAATCCTAATAAATAATCATTTTATCCTGTCAAATGATTGGATTAAGCATTGGTCGTCCATGTCCGAATCTAATCAGGCCTATTTTGGTTACAACTATTTTTCACATGAACTGTAATTGGTCAAGAATTAGAGACCAATTAACTCATCAGCATAGACATGCTACACTATGCTGATGAACCCGTTGACTAATATCTTCTTAAAAATCTTACGGTCCAATGGAGAACCTACATTATATTCTTCTCCTTCAGAGGAAAAACAAAACACGGCATGGGTTGACTTAGAATCGGTCATATAAAATAAAAATGAACAAGAATGATAAAGTAGATAACGTGTGTCTTTTCCTTTCTAATCGGAAACTTTTTTTAATGGAGAAGTTTGGAATTCAAAAGGCAGTCTCATTTCTTCTTGTTCTGCTTCTCTTCATCTGTTTCGCTTCAAGTCAAAACGATGACGTTCAGGATCAACACATTCGGATCCGGGTCGGATTGGTTTTGAATTTTGATTCCGTGGAGGGGAAGACAGTGAGAAGCTCTGCTTCAACGGCGCTTTCCGATTTTTACGCCATCAACAGTGATTACAAAACAAGAGTCTCTCTCTCAGTCAGAGACTCTCAAGGAAAGCCTCTACTCGCTCTTGCTTCTGGTAACGTACTCACATTCTTCCTTCTCCCCTCTGTCTCCATTCACTCACAATCTTGCGAAATGAAACAGCTGTAGATCTGCTGCAAGCTGAAGGAGTGGAGGCGATCATCATGGGCGGGAGTTCGTTGCTGGAGACGAAGCTGTTGGCGGAGATTGGAGAGAGAGCTAGCGTTCCTGTGATCTCACTTAACTCTCTGATCTCACCGTCGTTGAGCAGATACAGTCATTTGATCCAAGCGACGCATGATTTTGCATCCGAGGCGAAGGGGATCACAGCTTTTATCCATGGGTTTGGTTGGAAGAGTGTTGCTCTTGTTTACGAGGAGGATGATGATGATGACTGGAGAGAGAGTATGCAACTCATGGTGGATCATTTTTATGAGAACGGCGTTGGTGTACAGTCCAAGGTTGGTTTTGCAATGACTTCTAGCGAGGAAATGGTTATGGATCGGTTAGGGAAGATGAAGGACTTGGGGGCGAGTGTTTTTGTTGTGCACTCGTCTGAGGTTATTGCTACTCGTCTCTTCGAATGTGCTGAGAGATTGGGTATGATGGGTGAAGGTTTTGCTTGGATCCTCACTGCCAAAAGCATGAGCAGTTTCCATGGGAAAGAGGCAATGGAGGGTGTGGTTGGGTTCAAGACTTATGTTCCAATGTCAAAAGAGCTTCAGAATTTCACTTGGAGATTGAGAAGTAATGAAGAAGATGTTTGGTCGGAGAAAGCTCGGTTGAGTACCTCTGGTGTATGGGCTCATGATGTAGTTTGGGCAGTGGCGAGAGCCGCGGAAGTTGCTAGGGTGGAAAATGCGTCATCAACCCTCCTCGAGGCTATCACTGAGTGTAGGTTTAAGGGTTTGAGTGGTGACTTTCGAGTGAAGGATAAGAAGTTCTTGTCAGACAAGTTTGAGATTGTGAATTTGTTGGAATCAGGTGAGAGGAGAATAGGGTTCTGGAATGGCAATGGTAGTTTCAGCAGTAGAAGACATTTTAACAAGTTGGAGACCATAATCTGGCCGGGTGGGTCTGCTCAAACTCCGAAAATGCGCAGTCTAGGAGAAAGTAAAAGAAAAAAGCTGAGGGTTTTGGTTACATCTAGCAACAGGTTCCCAAGACTGATGAAGGTGGAGACTGATCTAGCAACAAATGTTACAACTGCGGAAGGGTTCTGTATAGAAGTCTTCCGGGCTGCCATTTCACCTTTCAACTATGAATTGGAGTTCATCCCTTGGCGCAATGGAAGTAACTACAACAGACTTGCATATGCACTTTATAGTCAGGTAGGTATTACTAACCATGGCTCAGTTTATGATTACAAGTATCTTTTTCATGTTGAGTGTGTGGAAACTGAATCATTTATGTGTTGCATCCCAACAGAAAGATAAATATGATGCAGCTGTGGGAGATATTACAATCACTGCCAATAGATCAATGTATGTTGATTTTACGATGCCATTCACAGAGATGGGTCTTGGAACTGTAGCACCAAAGGAGACAAGTATGTGGGTGTTCTTCCATCCTCTAAAACGAGACCTTTGGATAACAAGTGCAGCTTTCTTTGTCTTGACGGGCACTATAGTTTGGTTGATAGAAAAACATGATAACAAAGAGTTCCAGGGTTCTTGGCCGAAACAGATGGGAGTTATATTTTGGTTTGGCTTCTCTACCCTTGTTTATGCCCATAGTAAGTACTCTACCTTTTTCACATGTATTGTATTCTATGCTAATATTGGTCAAAAAAACAATGGAGTGATGCTTTAAGTAGTATTGATTGGTAAACCATTTGCAAAAGCATTATTCTATTTATTATCCAATCAACGGTTATTGTAAAAACATTTTTAAGAAATATTTATAAGATGTAAATGACTTCAAAACTTTTTGCTCAATACTCTCATTTGAGTCTTTTGATAGAGCATGCGCTTTTAGAATATATAAAACTTAAAAAATAATTATATAATTCATTTTTTTTATTTAATAATATCAAAATTATGTTTATATCCAAAAAAATTATATATTTTGAAATTATTTTTTAACTTTTTTAAAAGAATAGTATTCCACATTTCAAAATTAATTTAATTTATCATATATCATATAATAATTTTGTGATAATTTTATAAATGAATCATTTACTGATATGTGAACCACTTTATTAAATACATTAACGCGAGAGCATACAATTTATGGAACATATTTTTTATTTTTTTGAAAAAAAGGCATTCAATTTAAAAGATAAAGTATAAAATATGATTTGTTAGATTACATAGTTTGGAGAAGTTGGATACATAAAGTAAGAGATGAAAGAGCTATTAAATTTTGGATTAGCACAAATTTATGCAACATATTGCTTCTATCGTATAATGTAACTGTTTTATCATCAGTTCTACCAATCAAAATCATAGTTACTCACTTTCTGCTGCTTACTATCTATGACAGGGGAGAAACTACAACACAACTTATCAAGATTTGTAGTTACAGTTTGGGTATTTGCAGTGCTCATATTAACTACAAGTTATACTGCAACTTTGACATCAATGATGACGGTGCAACAAATACGATTCAACTCTAATAAAGATTTTGTGGGCCATCTTTCCGGCTCGCTCATTGCAAAGATGGCCCTAACTAGTCCCAGATTCCGACCAACTAATACCAAGGGTCTCAATACTTCTACAGATTATGCTCAAGCCTTGTTGAATAATACTGTCTCATTTATTGTCGATGAGTTGCCATACCTTAAAGTCCTCCTCGGAGAGAATCTTGGGAAGTTTCTTATGGTCAAGGCACAATGTAACACCAATGGTTTCGGCTTTGTATGTGTCCCTTATCATCAGTTTCCTTACTCTTTTATCTTCTTTATTAACTTAGCTGACAACAAAAGATACGTTTTCAGATGTTTCAGAAGGGAGATGAACTGGTGCCTCTTGTGTCCAGGGAAATCTTGAACCTGAGGACGAGCGATAGACTAATCGAGATGGAGAAACGATGGTTTGAGAATCAACTTCCATACACAGCAGATGATACATCAAATCCTGTAACCCTTTATAGATTCCGTGGATTGTTTATGATCACGGGAGTTTCTTTCGCTTTCGCTCTTGTGGTGCTTCTCATTCTCTGGCTCCGAGACAAATGGGAAGATCTGATGTGTTCGGTCAACATATTCCTCTCGCAACGACTTGTACATTTTAGGATCCTCTTCGCAAGAACTATCCATCCCAACACCCTTGATAACGCCGATGGCGAGAATGCGGTTCAAATAGCTCAACGTAACTGAAGATAGGGACTGATTCAAACATAGCAAAACGTACATTACCATTTGTACTTAGCATCATAATACAAGTAGATGCTCAAGTTTTTTGGCGTGCTGTGCCCCGAGTCTCTATAGCTTACACAATTGTTGCGACGTTGTTGCTTTGACCTAGAAGCCTCACCAAACAAGCTTGCTGCCCCTTCGTCCTCCAGTGGTCCGTCAACTGCGAAATGGTTCTTGATTCAAATCGGGTTGCGTCCATGTGTTAGACCAATCATATGTTGGGAAAAAATAATTTTTAAACATACACATTATTTTTATTTTATTTGTAGCAATAATAATGATAAACTTCGAAAAATATTATTATATTTATTGAATTCCTATTAATTTTAAATTATAGAAAATAAATAATTACATAAAAGGAAATAACTATAAGAAAGATATTATTTTTTAGAAAATGTATCAAAAATTTAAAATATTTATTTTTGAAACAGATGGATTAATGTGATTAAACAGAGGGAGTATGTGATAAATCATGTAACTAGTGTCTTCTTGCAAATGGTTTGGTTCTGCAATGTATATATAAATTGGCTTTATATTGGGCTGACAAAAGCAATGAGCCCATAACCATTTTCTGGAGAAAAGAATAGAAAGCAAACCCTAATCTCTTTACCCTCCGGTTACTAGTATAAACTCTCCTCTTTCTCTTCTCTAACAACGCCTGTCATCTCTCTCTAATAAATCCTTTAAATTTTTGTTGTTTTATTTTACAAAGTTTTCTATCTTGTGTTATTACAAGCAAGTTCAGCTTCTTTGGTTGGATCAAAGACTGTCATGATCCAGTCAATTTATAAAAAAATATAACCTTGCAAAATAGAAATCGGCAGTATCACTCGCCTGGATCTGATGATATTTCATGATTATCCAGGCCCTTAATCTACTGGCAAATTTATTCTCTCTTATTGAGTTTGGTTCATATGTTTTTCTGCAAACGCACTCTGTCCCGAGACCATTAATGTTTTGGTGCAATTTCTTCGTTTGCTAAATTGTGTATCCACCCATTAAACTTGTCTTAGGAATCTTTTCGGTGATTCCCTACATGGGCTCATGGTTGGCTTACATCTTACTCAATTGTTTCCATACGAATATTTCTCAGCAACAAGTAAGCATGAAGAATTTATGTTATTTAGACACGAAGAATGATGATTTGATGCAAGATTCTTTAAAAAAAATAGAATTAATGTTGTTAGGATTTAAACTGAAATAGCTAAGCTTAGTTGCATCATTATGGACAAGGAAAGCTTACAGACCGAGTTATAACAGAACTGGTGCAGAGCATGCGACAGACACTACCTATCTGATTTGACCCTTGATCTTTTACTTAACATCGAAATACCGGTTAATCATTGAACAACTTTGTCCATCTTCATTTTCAAGATGGATTTGGTCATTTCTGACCTATTGTCCTTTGATCTAGTCTAATCTTTTTCCCGGTAGCCGGTAGAAGTCTAATGTCCTATAGCCAAAAGGCATTAAGCTAATAAGATTAATTTGCTTGGGCTTGGAATAAGAAACACTCCTTCTCAAACATTGAGAAGTAAGAAGAATAGAGTAGGATACTGTTTTCTAAAGGAATTTAACATTAAAACCCCTTAACTAAATTAGTTTTAGAGAAAAACCCTCAAATTCAGTATTTAATGAAAAACCCCCAAACTAATTTATGTAATGAATTAAATCTAATAGATCATAATTACCATTATTACTGGTAAATATTTATTTTATGGGTTTCTACATTAAATAAATATAGTTGAGGAATTTTACCATTAAAAATAAAAAATTTAAAAAATTGAAAATTTCATAATATTATCTAAAAATTAGTAATTTAAATTTTCAAAATTAGCATTTTTAATTTTCTTTTGTAAATATATGATTTTGATGTGTTTTTAACATCAACGTTATATAAATTAAAAATGTAAAAGCACATCAAAATCATATATTTACAAAAAAAAAAAATTTAAATGCTAATTTTGAAAATTTAAGTTACTAATTTTTAGATAATATTATAAAATTTTGAATTTTTTTATTTTTTTAGATTTTAATGGTAAACCTCCTTAATTATGTTTACTTAATATAGAAACCCATAATTTAAAGATTTACCAGTAGTAATGGTAATTATGATATGCTAGAGTTTAATTCATTAAATATAGTTAGTTTGAGGGTTTTTTCGTTAAATACTTAGTTTGAGGGTTTTTACCCAAAACAAACTTAGTTAAGATATTTTAACTTTAAAAATCCTTTTCTAAAATACAGTCACCAATGTAAGTCATAGTTTTACTACACCCAAAAAAATGTAAGTCATAGTAATTACTTTTCATAACAAATGAGTTGCTGGGAATACACGAGGAATGGACAATACACAGTTAAGTCTGGATATTGGGTTGCTCAAAATCTGCTGAAGTTAGATGAGGAAAAGCTGATACTGGAACCAAGTATAACTAAACTTCAAGCCTTTGCTTGGAAGTTGAAAGCGCCTAGGAAGATATGTCATTTAATATGGCAGGTGATAACGGGTCAGATGGCAGTAACGAGAAATCTAGTGAGAAGAAATATGCGCTGTGATGATTATTGTCCGAGGTGTGGGGAGGCAGAGGAATCTGTAACTCATGCCATATTTGAATGCCCTCCTGCTCTGCAAGCATGGTCCTTATCGACAACTCTTACAAGCCCAGGCATATTTCCAGCGTCAAGTGTCTACACAAACATGGACTATCTATTCTGGAGGAAAAAGAATATCATAGCTTTAGACCAAGACATAGATCCTTATCCCTGGATAATATGGTATATATGGAAGGCTCGTAATGATAAGCTCTTCAGGGGAATAGACAGAGATCCTTTGGAGCTAGTCCGATATGCAGAAAGCGAATGCCAAGCCTGGTTTAGTGCAAATGAGTTGATACCACCGGTAGTGCAAGACAACAACAATGAGGAAAACCAAGTCTTAAGCTTGAGTAATATTTGCCTCCTGGATGGATCATGGACAGCTTCCGATAGATTCAGTGGATGCGGATGAGCTTGGATGGATAGCGGGGAGAACATACAACTTTTGGGTAGACGAAACTTCAGTCGATGTGAATCAGCATTGCATTCTGAGATAGAAGCACTGCGCTGGGCGATGGAGAACATGCTTCAACACTCACCATGTCAGAGCTTTGGAACAGATTGCAAGGAGCTGATTGCTATGATAAATGAACCCCAAAAATGGCCAAGATTTGCGACAGAATTGGAGAAGATAGAGACGCTGCAGATTTGCTTTCCGGACTTCAAAATCATACATGTTCCACGAGTGCGCAATCAGTTTTCGGACTTTTTAGCTAAGACTGCTAGAACATTTCGGAGAGAGTTACTTTTTATTGGTTGTTCTATTCCGGTCTGGTTACCCAGACCACCTCAAGCTTGAGTAATAGAATGGCCGTTCGACGTCAAAAAAAAAAAAACAAATGAGTTGCATAATACATTTATATTGTACTTTGTCTTTATGTTTTTCTTATTAAAATTATTGTTTAGCTATTTAATTTTTTTTTTAAACATTACTGCTGGATAGATTTCTTTTGGTTGTGAAAAATGCATATAACTATACTGTATATAGATTAATGCAACAATCTAAACTAAATAAGTTAGGGTATTTTTCAATTAGTGATTAATTAAAATAAGTTATTAATATTTTTTTACCTATTAAATTTTAAAATAGTTTAAGTTGATAAATTCTAAAATTTCTTTAGTATGCATAGGATTTTGAGTTCAATCATGTATTCATGAGATTCTATATAAAATTATTTGTAATGAATCCAAAATACAAAAAAAAGGAGTTAAATCCTTACAATTTGAATAACATTATATTTTAAAAACTAGATTTAAATCATTCATTGAAATACACTTGATTTTAAAATAGAATTTATAATCATCATTCGAATATCAGATTTAAACTCTATTAAAATAGATAATTGAATAACACCGCCTATTAATATTTTTCATCACCGGTCCAACTCAACTTTTCTTTAGGACCCGTTGGACCTTCTTCCCCAAGTATCTCAACAGGAATCTTGCTAATAAGTTTATAGAAACTCTTCCGTATAAACCACGGCAAAATCTTAGCGAAGCCTTCAAGAGACTTGTCAATGTTATACTGTACTTGAGGTCCCCATTTCCTAAGATAGTTAATCCACGGTGGCTCAACCACGCCTGAAAGTCCTGAAATCACTTCATACCCCGAACCACAGTCCAACACCTTGTCACTTCTATCCATGTCGTTTCTTATTCCGTTATTGCCATCATTGCCTAGCAACACAAGTCCAGGTTTTGAATACATTGCGTGACCGTGAAGCGACGAGTATATCACTGGTTTGTTTCCACCATCAACGTACTCAAGATCACACGCCTCCATCAACGCTCCTCCACTATGCTGAGAGAAGTAAACGCGCCATAACATGCCGTTGAAGTTACTGATACGTAAAGTAACGTGCTCCCAGTCTCCAATATGTTCGCCTATATCCCCTAAAGAGAGTCTCTTGATGAATAGAAACTTGAGGTTGGCGTTACCGTTGAAAGGACAGAATACCCATACGACAATGTCGGTGAAAGTCCCACCAAACATTGGTTTGATGTGTAGATACACTTTCGTGCTACTCAAGTCTCCTCTTTTAACCATTTCTTTTTGGGTTTTATCGACCGGGTAGTCTAACCAGAACAAGTCATCATCAGAACCGCCTTGTGGAAGATTTGTACCGTTTGGTTGTATTGGGACAGGGTTTGATTCGTTTCCTTTCTGGTACAACAATGCACCATTGGTGAAGAACCAATCCACGGAGGAAGGAAGAAAATCTTCGTCTGGATGGAAATATATCAAAGGAGAATAGGTTTGAAACAAAACCCTAGTTTGAGCTTCGCTTGGCATGCAAGAGTACATGTCAAGTTTTGTATTTCTTAAGGAGAATAAAGGAGGAAGAGGAGTAGAACTACTTAGTCCTTGAAAACTGAATGTTCCTGTGTACACACCTGTTGCTTGTGTTCCTCTGATGACCGGTCTCAATTTAAAAACGCTTACTCCGTTTATCCCCCATAACAATCCATCAGCTTCACTCGCTTCCGTAAACTCGGATCGAACACAACTTGTGTATTGTTGGGTTAACGGAAGTGGCTTTTCAGGAGAAGTAGTGACAAACATACCAACCGCTTGATATCCATTGTGACATACCGGCTGCCAAACATAAGCAGGCCCGTCTTGTTTGATATTTAGCGATGCAGTGTTACCGACTTCAAGGTAGTCTTCTGGTGGTAGTAAATTAGATAAATTTACGCTTCTTGCAACAAGAATCGAACCAAAAAGCTTCTGGTTGTTTGGTTGTGCATAGAAGCCGAGTTTGAAGAAGTTAGGAGGGAGATTTATAGGTTCAAAGATGCTGAATCCCATGTTGTCTCCTCCTCCTTCATATGTACTCCATACTCTTTGCGCTGTTGAGTTGGAGATGGAGACTTGAGCAACCTCTAGACCTCCCAAGTCTATGATACCTTTACCAAAATCTCCCTCATCGGGAAGCGTATTAGGCAAAGGACCAGGAAATGTAAAGATTGTTTCCACAGGTAGACCATTAGTTTGAGTTTGCGCCCATAACAACTGGTTAGCAAACAGAAAAAGAACAAAAATTTGAGGTTTGAAGTATGTATCGCTAATCATTTACGATTATGTATGTTTCATTTTTCATTTCGGCATGCATATAAATATAATTTTATGTCAGAAAAGGATACATAAAAGATAACCATTGATGACGTCGAATTACAGTTATGCAGATATGCAATAGATGTAAATATATTTTTACTATATATATACTAAAACTGATAGGTCTTCTTTCAAGTGTATTCGATATTTTTAGAAAAAAATCCTCTATTTTGGGATCCGTAAAGGAACATGACCAAACGTTCAACGTCCATTGATGGTATACAGTGATTCTAGTTGGTTTTAGAAGATACTGAAATTTGTTTATTAATAAGTAGATCAGTGCCGTGTGAGAACTTTACGGCACAAATTGATTTCTTATATATATGACTAAGGCAAACTTAAAAATATATTTAATTTATTAAAAAAATTATAAACAAAATCTTAATCTTAATTAAAAACAAATCTAAGTCATATAAGAATCAATTTGTGACAAAAAAGATTACAAACAGTTATAAAATCCATAGACTTTTAGATAGCATGAAAAAGTTAATCAGAAAATACTTATATAAGCAAATGGGAGACAGAGGAGAGTATTGAACTAAGAGCATCATTAGTGGTTTCATTTCTCACCAGAGTACCTCATGGTTAAGAAAAAATTCTTTATAAAGAGACGTTTCTGTCTGTTCTGATTTCTCTCTCTCATGCTTTTCTATTTCTTTATTAACTAAAACAAGAGAAACCAACGGGAAAAAAACCCGAATATATTTTCGAGTTAATAAAGAAATAATTAATTAATAAAAAAATAGAAACCCGACCCGAATAGTGATTTGTTTAATACATTTAGTTTGTCAATAATTTATTTACTTACGAATATATTTTCGAATTAGGCACAATAAATTAAAAAATCTAAAATAATCAAATAGAGAACTTCTTTTAAAATATATTTTTCTTTAATTTATACAATTTGCATATAATAAATTTTAAATTTTTATTTGTTTATATTATAGAAAATATATGTGTTTAAGATAATTTAAATTTACATATTCTTCTTAAAAATATACTCTAAAATATATCGTTTTGTATTATACCGGATTTATAAGTAAAAATACTCTTTTTAAAATAATATAGCTCTTTATTTTAGTAAATTTTATACATAACAGCATCTATTTTATTAAAATTATATTATTTTAGTAAATTTTATTGATTTAGATTATTTTTCATGTTATGATATTATGTTTTTTTTATTAAGATTTCAAAAATTTAGATTACTTTAATCTTTATAAAATATATAGTTTCTATTTTCGTGGTGCAATTCAAAAGGTTATTATTTATTATCTATGATTTTATCTTTTCTAAAGTTTGAAATATTATCAATTTGAGTTTGAATATTTATTTTCAAAATTGTATATTTTTCAAAAAAACTTGGAAAATTACACAATTATTTTTGAGTTTGGAATATTACATTAATTTTGAATTTGCTTTTGTTACTCCATAATACATTATTTTATAAAAACATATTTGAATTTTTGGTAATATTTTCTAATTTTTTCCCTTTTTTAAAAAATATTATTTTTAAAATTATAATTATAATTTATTTGCCATTAATATTGTAATTGAACTATTAAAATTTCATAGTTTTTTAATAACATATTTTTAAAATAGTATATGAACAAAAGGTTATTATATACTATTATATTTTTTTTATAAATATATTGAAACAATATAAATTCTTGAGAGTTTCAAAATAAATAAAAAGATAATATATAGTTATAGATATAAAAGTTTAATCTATGTTAATAAATTTATTTTTGTATAAAAAGGTTATATAGTTTATGAATTTTAATCCATTTTAATGATGAGTGATAATTTATTTAAATGAAACAATTTAATTTTTTTTAATTTACCTATTTAATATAATTTTTCATATTTAATTTATAAATCACTTATGTTTTTATATAATACAGAATATAATGATAAAAATTATAAAAATATAGTATATAATTTTTTTTGTTAATTAAGAAATATATTAATGTGTTATTTTATAAAATATTTAAATTTTTAGTAAGATTTCGTTAGATTCTTTCCCAGCAGATTTTGTTATAATTAAAAAATAAAATTCAAATTATAGTTGGTTTATTATTGTAAATAATCAAATATGTTCTATTTATTAATTCTTGAAGTGGTCTTAATAGTAGATAAAAATCTATACTATTAAAAGGGAAGGAGTTTTAAAAAATCTACCTATGAAAAGTTGTTAGACTTTTTCATTAGACTTAGGGTATGACTGGTTTTCCCGCTACCACCCGCAAACGCAGCTTTTGCGGTTGGTAGCGGTTGCTGGCGTTTTGCAACAATCGCTCAAACCGCTCTAAACCGCTCCAAATCGCTCCAAATCGCTCTGAACCTCATAAATTCAAAAGCTGGTTCCAGCTAGCGTTTGCGGTTGCGGGCGTTTGCGGAAGGATAAAAAAAAATTATTTTTTTTCCAAAACAATATAAATACAAAAATAAAAAAATTCAATAAAAAAATTAAACTGAAATTATAAAAATGCTAAAATATATCAATTAAATTTTAATTAATATTATAAAACTTTAAAATAAAAATATTTTCTATATTTTTAAAAAATTTAAACTATAACTTTCTAAATATAAATTTTATATTTATTATAATATTATTATTTTTGATATTTTTATAATTGTATAAAATGTAAATATTGTTAATTTATTATTTAACTGCTGCTGCATTTGGTAGTTAACCAGTCATAAGTATCCCGCAAACGCACAAATTTCTAACCGCATAACCAGTCGTACAAATCTCTTAAAACCGCTAGAAACCGCAACCACCCGCATCCGCAAACTCCCGCAACCGCAACCGCAACCGCTGCGATTAAACCAGTCAGGCCCTTAATTATTTTTTTGGTATCACCTTATATTTCTCTAACTATGCAATAATCAATTACCTTACATTTCTCTAACTATAAAATAATCAATACTCTTATTTATTACTCAACTTTCTATGATACACCAAAAAATTATACATAACTCCATTATACTAAAATATCATCTTACCAAAACATGTCTCATGAATCCATAACCAAAACATGACTAGTAAATTTAAATACCAAAACTCTATTGTTCCTTGGTACCACCAACTTTTCAATATTTCACACTATCATTTATTTTTTGACCAAAGGCTTCACTCTATCATTTTTTCTTTGATTGAAATGTGGTTTTTCAAATGAATATATTGACATTTCTGAAATATTTATCTACACGGCTTATACATCATAGATTTTCTTTGACTAACACTTCTAATAATTTTGACTATATTTTAAAGGAAGTTATTTTGCATACAGTTTAACAATTTATTCTAAATATATTGTTAGAGATTATTTTGTGTACTTTAGTTTAACAATATATTCTAAATATATTGTTATGATGATTTTTGATAAGAATATATTATAGATGCGATTGAAAAATTATATTATTAAAACAAAATATTTTTAAAAATATATTATAAAAGAATTTATAACATCTATATAAAACTCTTTATTTTTTATCCTACCATTAACTACAATAACTATAAATAATTTAAATAAATCCTATTATTATTTCTCATTTTGTATGATACACTTCTCTAATTATTTTTCTTATTATCATCTAATGTTATTGTTGTTATTCAATAACGTTATATACATCATATATTATGTTCAAAGATGGATATATAATATTTAGATATCAATTATTAAAATGAAAGCATATATAATAAAACATATTATATCATGTCATCTAACATTATATAATTCTAAATATTTACAAAATAAAATTTAATAAAAAAACACTTTAGCAAATCATTTGTTAAAACAAAATTATATATATTTACGCTAAATTATTTTTCATTACGTTAATATATTAGAAGTTTCATTCATCTCTTAAAATATTGTTGAAGATTATTTTTTTCTACCATGTCAACCAAATGCCGGGTCACACTTGATTGCATGTTTTTCCGAAGTTTGCATGCTTTAAATTAACGAGTTTTCATTAAATCTAAACCAACTTATGTACAAGTCATCGTGTTTACTGGTTCGACAACGGGTCCAAACTTGATATAAAAGTATTGTTCTCATCTAATTGAAAATAATTTATTTTAAAATAATAAACGCACTGAGTCTGATCAATCCATATAATGTTTTTGAAAAAAATAATCAAAAGATTAAAAATATAATTACATTAACAAACTAAATAAAATAATATTTTTTTGATATAATAAAATTTTGTAACATAATAATGTATAATAAGACTAAAATACTAATTTATATCATATATTTTTATCAACTGGAAAATAATCCGCGCTTTTAAACGCGGATCAAAATCTAGTATGACGTTAAATTAATAGATTAGATAAAGGACAAAACTAAAAAGATATACCCACATGATAATGATTTCTATTTTCTTAAGATTTTGGTTTTAGTAGCACTAACTTAATATTTTTAATTTTAAGTTTACTTACTATTTGGATCAATAATCATTTTTTTTTGTGAACAACATGCATACTATAGTTATAATTAACATTTACCTAATAATGGCGGTATCTAGGTTATTTAAATCTTATTAGTCATATGTAGATTAAATTTTGTAATTACAAAACAACTAAACATCTTATATATATCTGTGTGTGTGTGTGTGTGATTACAAAAGCAACTAATTAAATATACAAAGATGCTTATATATAGTTCCATATCAAATATTTTTTACAACTAATCGCATACTTTTTGTTTTTTTTTTTGTAAAAATTGATGTCATTTAGCTATCCAGATTTGTATCTAAATTTTTTGAATATCTTATTTTTCAAATTAAGTCTCAAATTATACCAGATTCTAGAAATTTTATAACTTTTTTTTTGTCACCAACGTAAGCAGCCTTACGTAGATTCTAAATTTTATAACCTTATACCAACACTTTTAAAATGTAATTTATGTTCCATGTAATATGTTACATTGATTTGAGATCAATAAAGTGTTTAGAAAAAAAATTGAGACAACCCAATAATTGTGTGTTTCAAGTACCATTAGTTTGATCTATATTCTATAGTGTATATAACTCAAACCACACTTCAAATATACGAGCATGTTGTAGTTATTGTATATGGATATATTGTTTTGCTAATTATACAAATGTATATTTAAAACTTTGGATAGATTATTTTACTAATTAAGTTCAAGTCAGATCAGAAATTTCAGATTCTTTATCCACTACTACCAACTCTTTTTAAGCTGCGTATATTTTTTTAATGTTTAAACTAAGACTTTACAAAAAATTGTTTCAAGTGCGATTAGTATAACTTTAATCTTAATTCAAATGACCCTTAAAGTATACCAGCACATGGTGCAGTTATGGTGTCTCACTTGCCCAACATGCTGTTGTATTTGACAATTTTACAATTTCTTTATTGACGAATATTTTTAAACACACACTTGACAAGAAAATTACAAAACAAATGAAGCGAGTATTCTAAAAACATTAATCAATAACAAACACAACCACAAGAGAATGTCAACCATCAAGTTCATTTGACTTTCTCATGGCTTTGTTTGAAAGTCACCGCACGAAGCATTGACCAAACCCAAAGAACAGCTAAATCCAAAAGCAGATCTCCCAACGTCAAACTCCAACAAAGTGTTCTCCATCTGATGCATTCCGATTACAACTGCCTGCGCCGCCGCATCTCCTCCATTGAGGAAAGCCAAGCAAGCCACGTCATCACTAATTTTCTTCATCGAATTTGCGGCAATTACTTTCCAGATCTTCCCATCAGCAAACTTCATATCGATCTGAGGCACTTGGAAATGTTCCGTTGACTTAAAACAAAACTCCAAGGGTGTTGTGCTATTGACACGTGGAATATCCGACGTGGCTTTTGAGAATGCTTCAGTAAAGACTTTGTATATATCGCTACGTAACGTAGTGAAAGGGGTTACGGTGCTTAGAGTCACGCCTCCGTCACCCTTGCCGTCAAAACCAAAAGCGTTTTGGGCAAGCAAGATCTTTTCTCCGTTGACGAAAATACCCTTGAGCCTCAAGAAATAATTGTTGAGTCTTCTAGGGTTCTTGATCAATTGGGTGTACGTGAGCATGGATCTTGCATCAGTGTTTCCGAGCTTGTACGGACCTCCACCAAAGAAAATAGCACCTTTGTTCGTATCAGAAGGCAGACACAACGCGAACTTCTTCTCGAGCCCGAGTCTAGGTGGGGTCAGCTGGTTCCATGTGGCGAGAGCCGTGGGTGCAAGCCCCGCAAGGCCCAAAACACCAGGAGGGAAGTCTATGAGAAACGGCTTGGGGATGCAAAGGTACTTCACGTTGTTAAACGTGAGCGAGGGAGATCTAGGGTTTAGGGAAGACATGGAAAAATCTCCATAGGTGTATTGGTTTGAGTTACACAGACGTTGGAACGGCTCAAAGGCGGTTGCTTGACATGCACACCTTCCGTTTATGATTGTGTTCTGAGTAGGAGGACACTGGTGGGGGCTGAGTCTACGAGTGAGAGCACACGTAGCGGAGCCGCATGGGATGATGGGACGAGGGAGACCATCATTGCAGCTGCGAACGAGGAAGGGACCGGCGATATGGATGAAATATTCTTCGTTTGTGTTGAGTGTGAAAGTGAAGATAGGTAAGATGGCGTTCTTGGTCACGCTTGACACTAGGGTATTTTTGGATGGATAATAGTGAGCCGAGACGTGACTATAAGAGGAAAACAAAAGGACACAGAGAAGTAGACACTTATCCATTTTTTGAGGGTTTTTTTTTCAATTGCTGGAAAGTGCAAGGATTAGAGATTTGGATATGCTTTAGGAAGAAGAGAACAAGTATATATAGGGAACTAGGGTTTGACATTTTGGATTTATAGATGTCACACACGCTAATATGTAAGAAGATGTCAACTCAACGGTACGGTTGCACAACTACAACTAGATATATAAAAAAGCTTTTAATGCTGGATGCCAGACTATAACCAATTAACCAACCTTATATGTATATGAAATTGAATGATAAATTAAAAATAATAACTGATGATATGGTCAACATGGAAAAAACCTAAACTATACAATTGTGTTTTCTTTTTCTTGATAAAAAATTCATGGTAGAGTAACCAAAAATAATTATCAATAGTTTAAATACGGAACGTGATATTCGATAATATAAACGAGCAAATAATTTTAAAGTTTAAAGGATGTATACTTTAAAAGTCTTGTAGTTTTCTCAAAGTTTAGCTCACCTAGACGTTATCTAGTAGCATGTGGATATATATTGTGTAGGCTGTAGCCTCTTGTCAAATTGCATACTCCTAATTAAGAGTGGTAAATATAATAAACACAAAGTGGCTTGCTTAAACATAGCAAACTATGATCGGTTGGCTTTATAATGAAAACTGCTTTGAAAGTTAGGCTGTATAATGAAGACTTGTTTGAAAGTTTGGATATGAAAACCATATGCACACTTTTTCGTCAAAATCCAATAACATATATTTCGCATATATTGTCAAAATCCCTCCAATAACATACAGTTGCCAAAAGGCGTGTATGTGGTTTAAATGTTGTCTCCTTTGAAAGTTAGGCTGTATAATGAAGACTTGTTTGAAAGTTTAGCAGGATATGAAAACCATATGCGCACTTTTTTTCGCGTCAAAATCCAATAACATACATGTGGCATGCATATATTTGCCAAAAGGCGTGTAAGTGGTTTAAGAAATTTTAGAGGTTAATGCATGTACAATGCTTGAGAAAAGTCTGGTTGAAAAGCATTATTTCAATATGTTTGTACTTTGTTTTAAAACGTAGCGGTATTTTCGTCATAGTGTTTTCTAAAAAACGGTTTAGGGAAATATATATATACATTACACTGTATATATTGGTCATCTCTTGACGAGTAATTTTAAAAACATTTTTCTACCTCCACTACCTTGTAGATAATATACACAACCGCAGAGAGTGGGATATATTATAGTATCTCCTCTAACTGGAATAATGGTCATGCATAATTACATTACTTTGATTTCCTTCAGATATGTAAACGTCATTGTGTACGGCCGCCTTGTGGTTACCTCACCTTGTATGTTTGATTTTACTTTCAACAAAACTAGATGCAGAATCATTCAATGTGGAGGATTAAGTAATTTGTGTTCTTTGTTTGAATTGTGAATATATCAACTGTAGTTTATAAGAAAAATAACATTGAAATTTTAGTTTGCTTCTGTGAAACTTGTGGACATGTACACAACGATATTAATTGATTAATTAATGATCAATGGGAATAACCCTCAAGCTCTAGTCAGAGGCCTGCACACTAATAAAAATAATAATCAAACATTCGCTTATGGATCATATTACGTACGTAAACCAATTGATTTAGGTATATTTTATAAATGACTAGGTAATTTTCCCGTGCATGTATAAATATTTATAAAATAAATATACTATAATCATTGATTGTTATTTATTCTTAATTTTAATTAATTTATAATTTGTACGCATAATTTATATTAATAATATTATATTATTTTAATTAAACATATAATTTTATATATGCTATGTCTAGTCGGTTTTATTGTTTTTTACAGTCGATTTAGTTATCATTTAGGTATATTAGATTGCATCTATTTCTCTGAATTCAAAAATAATATTTTTTAAAAATATATCAAAATTATGATTAATTTTCTTATTTACGTTGGTTGTTGTCTTAGATATGTAGATATATTTGAGGAAGATTATGTACAACATAAGATATATATTGTGTTTATAATGAAATATAAAATAAACTAAAGTGTCTAATTCAAAATTACGTAAATTAATATAAAGATAATATTCTATAGTTTCATGCATATATATAAATTTTACAAATGAAGAAAAATAAACAAAACATTTCAATAATACTAATTATAAACTATTTTAGTCAATTAAATATATATCAGTTTATGTTACTTAATTATTTTATGTAATCATCTACGAAAATAAATAGATACACAAAAAATTATTTCTATTACTTTGAAAATATATATTTTTGTATTGCTTAAAATGATGTTTTAAAATAAATAATATTTCTTTTTTTAATATCAAGGTTATTTGTGTGACTGTTGGTATATGAAATCACATTATATGCAAATATATATATTTTCATCTAAAAAAATATAGATATAAAGAAATATTTTATTACTTCAAAAGTAGATTTTATGTTATTTAAAAATATTTTTAAATGGAATATTTCTATTTTGTGAACTTTCCTTTTAATGAAACCATATTATATATACATATATTTTCGTTTTTAAACTTTATACATGATTTCTTTTTATTATATATGTTATCTGAAATTTTTTAAAAAGAAAACTAAATATAAAATTCAATAATAGTATTAAAATGTAATATTTTTAATTCATTAAGAGTATCAATGTAATCAACCATCGTGAGAGTTAACGTGAGTGCGACACATAAGAAATTGACTTGTCAAATAATATTATAGAGATAGTTAACATGATGATGAGCAATAATGATCATGAGTATCTCATAACTGATTTGCATGGATTCAACATTCAAGTTAAGCAATTTCCAGAACTGATTTTCATATTTTATATATACTTTTATATGCAACTTCAAAAATATTTATGCTATTGAACTTGTCTTTGAGAAGAGAAATGTTTATTTATTTATTTTATTTCGATAGAAGAAATGTTTATTTGTGTTTTTTATTTATTTGTGGAAACTTAGACTTGTTATATTTTATTTTCTTAAATACTTTTGTCTACTTTTTGGCAATTAAATTTAAGCAAATTTTAATTGATTTGAGAATTATACTGTGTTATTTTATATAAATCGAATAAATGAATCATTAGTAATTATTGTGTAGAAATGAATTGTATATTTGTTTTTAAAATTACATTTGAAATTGTGGATAAAAATCGGCAATATTATTATTTGTTTAGGACATCTAAAATGGTAGTCGCAGCTCTGGCTCTAGTGAACTCTTTTAAAGTTATAGAAGCAACTTTACATCATGATTTTTTTATATATATCATGATTATAAGATCATAGACAAAGCCTTATTGAGACGAATCTGCAAGACATTTAGATCATTTCCTTTGAGAATCCATGCAGAGCAACAACGATGCTCAAGAGGATTCAATCTCAATCCCTTGGTAACTAAACTTAACTGCTTCTACTCCTCAGCAACAACTTTCTTTAACCCCATGGTCTCCCTAACACCATGTCCTATACCATTTCCGCTCGTCCTAGAGTCTAAACGATTTCAAGAAACCAGTAATCACTATCGAGTTCTTGAGAAAGGTTTTAGAACATTAGAATGAGTCCTGCCATTGAAAAAGTACACCTCCTTCATTCATGGCCAGCTGCCAAGTACAGGTTTTATATAACTACTTCGAGACAGGACAATCTTTTCCAGAGACGCACGCAGGTGAAAGATTAGAGAGTATCGTTGTTTGGATCCAACCATTTGTCAGAATAAGCTTTCTCCCCTCTCTCGGAGCAGTTGCAATCACGCGCCTTCAGGAGTAGGTAGTCTAAAAACAAAGCATTAGGGACGTCGCGCTTGTTTCCCACGCGCAGTTTACGAGCGTATTGTATTCCTATAACTCACACTTCCCATGTGACACGGTCCATTTAATTTCAAGCGTCCAGGCCCAATCATCCTTCAGACCAGACAGATCTCATAAATGTACAGTCTCCTAATACACGTGGTGCAATCTCATTGGATGATTCGTTTTCAAGGAGAACACAGAAGCAGGCGATCACACCTCCGCCTTCAAAATAATTCTGATCTACTCCGTTTCAAGCTTGTCATCAGTGTCTTCTTCTTCTCTCCACCGTTTAAAGCGATGCACAGTGTTCTCCAGCTTCTTCTTCTTCTTCTCATCACCACCGTCACGATCTCGATCCCTGTTTTCGCAGAGAACGATTCGATATACGACGTCCTTCGAGCACACGCCTTACCGATGGGGCTATTACCAAAGGGCGTAAAGGAGTTCAACGTCGACGTGGAGACAGGACATTTCTCTGTTTTCTTAAACCAATCCTGCAAGGCCAAGTACGAGAGCGAGATACATTACGAAGCCAACATCACGGGAACGATAGGCTACGGAAGCATCGGAGGTTTGACGGGTGTATCGGCGCAGGATCTCTTCCTGTGGTTTCCGGTCAAAGGGATCCGTGTGGACATACCAAGCTCCGGCGTTATATACTTCGATGTCGGAGTTGTTCGCAAGCGATATCCCATGTCTCTGTTCGAGACTCCGAGAGATTGTGTCGCTGTTGTTGAGAAGGTATGGACTTTGGTTTTACCGAGTTTGAATCTCTTGTCGGCATTGTAATAGGTTATGTAATAGATTTGTGGAACTTGCCATGTCTGTAAGTTGGAAGGTGTTGGAGAGTTTTGTTTGAGATGGTCCAACCTGAAATGTTTTTTTTTGAATTTTTTTTGTTTTTATGTTTTATACTTTGTCATGCATCTCTCTTTCTCCTTTGTAACATAATACATAATCTATTGTATGATATATATTCCTTTATCCCAATAAGATTATTTACAGTGTGCAATGCATTTGCTTCCCTAGTGTACTTCAATGGTTGAATGTGAATGTGAACACTGTTTTGTGTGAATGAACATATAGAAAAATATACATTCAACGAGGTATCAAATACTTATATAATTCCAATATTGTTTTTCTTCACCCATAGAAACAATCATCATATATAGAATTTTTTTGGAATATATAATTTCACCATGGAACAAAACACAAGTTATTATTATTCTAGTGAAGAATCCGAGGTAGAATCGTCGAGTAGACTACTTCCATTGTGGCTATCGGGTGATCCGGTAGGCTTAATAAGATGAAGAGGTTCTTTGAGAGTCCAGTGCATTATACTCGCCGTCAACGTCAGAATCATCTTCTGATTCACCTGTTATACATTATATAGATAAGATCTCTTGATATTGTTTGAGTGATTATATTATTAATGGAATAAAAGAGAGAGGCGCATCAAAGTACCTCAGTTATGTCTTCTGGGAGTAAAAATATGGAGCAACCCATCTTCCTGGCTATACTAATCACGTAAGTGGCATTCATCTTCTTCTCTTCATCTGTGTATTAGCAAGTGTCCATATTAAAACTAAGTATACTCCAAACACATATAAACATATGAACATTAACAGTTAATTACCAGTTACTCCGTTTGTAACAAGACTCCAGTTCACGGCTCTTGGCTGCACAGAACTCAACAGCTCCAGGAAGAATATCCCATCGGACAAGCTCTTGTCCTGTCATATTCAGTCATCATTTGTCACTAACACAGGTCGGTTCTGTGTAAAATATCTCACAATGGTTGCCTTATTACTTACCCTGAAACTGAACATACGGGTTTGACTTCCGTTCTTTCTCACTTTAGCATTAGCCCACTCCAATATATCAACGTCCGTTATTTCTTTGCCGTTGGAATGTGATCTCAAGTTCTTAAGGAGTTGCAGGATGTTGTATCTCATCAATTGCCATAAGTATGCTGGAAGAGTTTTTTTTTTTCTTTTTTAATTAATGTTCACCATTCATAAAACACAATCATAGTGATTGGGGAAATGTACCTAGTATGAGCTTCTTGTTTCCTTGAACAATGTCGTTACCAGCGATGTTAACCAAAGAGAACTTGAGCTGCTTCCCTAGTTTCACAACCTGATTACAGTTTTCTACTTTCTTGAATGGCAATTTGATCGGAGGCTTGCTTGCTATTTTCCAGTTAACAATTCCTGGTGACACCTTTTCGAGTGTCTGCAACAGTATCCACCTGTTGCCACAAACCAGAACTCAGTGTTAACTATACATTCCACGCTATATTTAACATTTTGCATACTAACCCATCTCTTAGATCTTCAAAGACGTTGTTTATGTACATAGAACTATCAAAGCTGTTTATCCAAAACCGGAAGGCTTTTTCTTCTCTTGATATTTGAGTGTCATCGGCCAGAAAAGATATCTGTTTTGTTTTGGTTGAAAGCCCGTTCCTGCATGTTTCTCATTTGTTAAACCTTCACAGAAGAGTGGATATTCTAAAAGGTTCTCTATGAATTTAACTAAGTGGTTTTTTCACCTGTGCTGGAAGATATGTGCTACAAAAGCAAGATTAAGATTCGGGGAACCTTCAACAATATCCTTAGCGGTCAAGTATCTCCTGCACCCCATTCTGTCTGCATGTTCGAGAATATTTTTTGCTCTCTCAAATGGGTTTTTGGCTGCTAACTTTGAAGGACTCTTGTGCTCTGGTGCTAGGACGTTTAATAGATTAGTGTAAGCTTCAGCATCCTGCAGAAAAACCATATCATAAGCCATGTGCATCTTACTATAAAAGATTCTGTAGAGCACTTACTAATTGAGGAACTTATATAACTTGATATTATTGGATACCTTTACATCAGAGGAGAAGTTTGTGACAGTTTTCTTATATTCAGTTTTTCTTAACTGAAAGTTCATCCATCTCAGTAAGATCTTATCAGGTGGTAAACTCATCAACTCTTCCACATCCTGTTGATACCAAAAAATTGGAACAAAGTCATTATTTATAAAGAAAATGTTTGTTTAGACAACAGGACAATGAGTAGTACTTAGTAGTTACCTTGCTATCATCAACCAACTCCACCAGCTGTGGAGTTTTCTTCAAGTTTAGATCAGCTAGCAATTGTATCTAGACAGGACAGTCACAACAAAGATTAATCACACATGGTCCTATCAAAAAGTAAATAAATAGTAGTAGCACAGCACTAGAGCCTCACCTTGATGATTTGAGAAATCACACCTAGCACAAGATGACGCTGAAACAGAGATAAACAAAAGCGTTTAAGTCATAACCATTACAGAAAAATGTGAAGGATTCTGATAGGTACTGAGACACATACCCTTCCTTCAATGATATCTTGAGTTCCTATATTAACCACAGTACACCCAATGGCCTTGGCAGAGTTAAGACAAAGCGTATGGTTTTCGTTTCTCTCCCATGGGTTAAGCATACTCTTAGTGTTGATAGCTCTTTCATCAATCGTCCCAGGAACCGCCACATTAATAAGTTTACTGGATAAAACATTTACAATCAAGAGAATCAAGAAAACATCCGTGAAACGTATGTTCTGAGTAAGTAAGGAGGGAAGCCTTACCAAAGTAAAACACCATCTTTCACCACTTCGAATAGATCGTTGGAGGAAGGGTTGATAGGGAGGTACTTGTTTAGGAACTCATCTCCGGAGAGGTAGTTATTGATGTGAGCGACGTAAGAGGACTTCTCAGAGTCGCTGATGGTATGCAACAAAGTGGTTGTAGCTGCCTTGAGAAACGCAGACGAGTTCTTGGCGCCGCTTCCGATTATGGCGTTCACATGCGCTTGAAGTTTAAGATAAATCTGCAAGTTTAGGCGGCAAATCGGTTATAAACGAAACTATTTTTTTTTAATAAAGATCGGTCTAAGCAACGCCTAGGCGTCCGCTGATACTCTCCTAGTTATCGACTAGCGATTTTAAAAATGATTTTTCTAATAAAAATTGGTCTAAGCAACACCTAGGCATCCGCTAATATTCTCCTAATTATCGCCTAACGATTTTAAGAACATTTGACATCAGTACGAATTTAAGATAAATCTGCAAGTTTATGCAGCAAATAGGTGAAACAATTTTTAAAAATGATTTGTCTAATAAAGATTGGTCAAAGCAACACCTAGCCGTCCGCTAATATTCTCCTAGTTATCGACTAGCGATTTTGAGAACATTGACATCAGTATAAATTTAAGATAAAACTGCAAGTTTATGCAGCGAATCAGTTATAGACGAAGCAATTTTTTATAATGATTTTTCTAATAAAAAATCGGTCTAAACAACACCTAGGCATCCGCTAATACTCTCCTAGTTATCACCTAACGATTTCTTGAACATGTAGAAATCTTCCAACACAAAAAGATCTGTGATACTGACCCTCAAGTAAAACTCGAAATCGACTTCATCGCTGAGGTTCGGATGGAAGCTTTGGATCAGAGCCGCTCTTTCTTCAGTGGTGAGGTTCTGATCTCCAACCACCTTTGATCTCCCCATCCTTGGCGCGAGGTCCGACACCGTAAGCTTCCCGCTCTCCCTCCTCATGCTCGTGAACTGTTACAGAATCGATTAGAATCAGATCGACAAAATCAATGAGAAAATCAAAAGACTCGCATGGAGTTTTAATGATGATGATGATCCAGTGGATCGGAACGGGAGACACGCACGTGAGATTTCAAACTCCGGAGCTCCACTTGCGTGAATTGGTTGTGTAGCCATGGATCCGATACAAGGATCCCGACGAAGCCTGACATTTTTATATACTTTCTCGAGCTAAACTTGATTTTTCTTCTATCCTCCGTCTCTGTGACTAATGAAACGCAGAAGAAGAAGAAGTAGAGAAGCTAAAGCAGAGCTGGCAGTGGGAAGGGGAGAGAAAAAAAAGAAATTCAAAATTATGACGAAACTGCCCTTTTGAGCTTTTTGCGTTTTTTTTAAAAAATTTCACTATCGCCTTTTTATTTGTGAGGGCGAGAAACTGTGACCTGTGAGGGGCCCATCTCACTTGCGTGTGTGGGGCCCATTTTGTCGTCTGAGATTTTAGTGAATTGGCGATTGTAGACCTTCCAACCGGCTATTCCTCGTGACTCTCGTGAGGGTAGAAACGGGATTGCGAGAGTGATGCCTGATTACTAGTTGGAGCCAAATGTAACGGTCGTTTCGAGTAAGTTGTTATTCACCCCAAAGGTGGGTGGATTCAAACCAGTTCACTAAATTCAAACTTATTTGACTTTAATATTTTTTGTGGTACTGTTAGGAATTCAAAAAGAAATCATTTTAGCTGTGATTGGTAATTGTTAAAATAACTGAAAGCAATTGAAAATAGAGAAAGTAAGAAGAAATTATAAATTAAATTAAATAATAATAAAAAAGTTAGACCAAATAACACTTTTTTCTTTTCGCATACCGAAAACAAATAAGTTTACTCTTCAATAATTGTAATTAACAAAATATAACATAAGTTTCGATGCACCATGGTTAATAGTAATAATAATAAAATATGTATACATATACATGTATCTATATGTTTTGTTACTATTAAAACCACACTATATTTATTTCCCAAACAAATTTTAATTATTTTGTTATTAGCTGAATCAAAGTAAATATCATTTTCTACTCAAGTTTTCTAGTTATTTATGACAATTAATTACATTTTTTATATGAGACTGTAAAGAACAGAGTTGCACTAGAATCCCACGTTTATTAATGAACTTCAAGTGCCTTTTATAGTGACTTACAAAGAAACGTAAACTGACTCAACTAGAAAATAGGAAACAACTATAACCACTAACCCAACTTAAGCCACTTGACTCTAACTGACATTGACCTAGCAAACGACAACAACTGAAGCAAATAACATAATGAAACGCAAAGTTCAAACAGCTGAAACAACTAAGAATAGACTCCAACAAACCCTCCCTTGAACTTAACTCTCTGAGAGATTCAGTTCATTCAACGTAATCATCCCAAACGCAGCTCTGGCCTTTTGAAAGGAAACCAGCTTCAATGGTTTTGTCATCATGTCTGCAAGCTGCATCTCTGTGTTGCAGTAGGCCAGCTCGATCACTCCTTGCTTGGTTAAGTCCCTGAGAAAATGATAACGTACCCTTATGTGTTTGGACCTCCCATGCATCACTGCATTCTTGGACAGCTTGATCGTTGAAGTATTGTCACAGAGCACCACCATTTCTTTGGCTTGTACATGACTGATTTCCTTTAGTATCCTCCTCATCCAGATAGCTTGACATGCACACCCTACAGCCGCAACATATTCTGCTTCCGTGGTGGAAAGTGTCACAATAGGTTGTTTGCGTGACGACCAAGCCACAGCTCCTCCACTCATCAAGAACACATAACCCGATGTACTCTTGCTGTCATCAATGTCGCCGGCATAGTCACTGTCTGTGTATGCTACCAAGTCACTCATTGCCCCACGTCTGTACCAAATGCCACACTCCAACGTTCCTTTGAGATATCGCAGAACCCTCTTTGCCACACCAAGGTGCAACTGAGTTGGAGAAGCCATAAAGCGACTGAGTAGACATACCACAAACATTAGATCAGGCCGTGATGCGGTGAGATACATAAGACTTCCCACCATTTGTTTGTACAGCGTTGGATCAACCTTCTCACCGGCTTCATCTCGTCCAATCTTTTGTCCTGGAACAATAGGATTGCAGACTGGATTGTGATGTTGCATCCCAAACCTGTCGATCACTTCAGCAGCATACTTTCTTTGGCAAATGAAAATTCCTTCCTCTGGTTTCTGTATCACTTCTATGCCAAGAAAATACCTCATCTTCCCTAAATCTGTCATGTCAAACTCACTTTTCATGGAACTCTTAAACTCCTCCAGCAACTCATCATTGTTTCCCGTGAACAACAGATCATCAACATAAACACTCACAATCAGAATGTTACCTCCAACCCTCTTGATGAACAATGTCTGCTCGTTTGGACTGTTGGTGAACCCCTCCTTGATGAAATAAGCCTCTATGCGGCTAAACCAAGCTCGTGGTGCTTGTTTTAGTCCATAGAGAGCTTTGTGCAGCTTATAGACCATCCCTTCCTCTTTTGAGACTTCATATCCCTGAGGTTGTTCCACATATACATCCTCTTCTAGCTTTCCATGTAAGAATGCAGACTTGACATCTAACTGATAAACTCCCCATCCTCTGTGTGCAGCGACAGCAAGAATCATCCTCACAGTGTCCATTCGAGCTACTGGAGCAAAAACTTCCGTGTAATCCACTCCATATTCCTGTGCATAACCTTTCACCACTAACCTTGCTTTGAACTTATCCACCTCTCCCAGCTCATTGAGTTTAGTCTTGTAAATCCACTTAACTCCTATTGCTTTAGCTCCATCAGGTAGAGAGACGAGAGTCCATGTCAGATTTTTCTCAATAGAGCTCATTTCTGCATCCATCGCCTCTCTCCACTTTTGATGTTTGGCAGCCTCTTGAAAGGTTGTTGGGTCTGAGATGATCATCAACGCCAGATACTCGCTCAAGTCAATCTTTGCCATGTTGATCTCTGAATCTGATAGTTCCTCTCCAGAAGTGTAATCAGCGGCCCATATTGGTGGTCTCCGAGTTCTAGTCTCTCCAGCTTGATGTTGAGTCTGAACTGCAGTCTGAGTTGCTTGATCTTGAGCTTGATCTGCAACATTTTCTTCTTCTGCGTGTTCAGCATCTGCATCACCTTCTTCACCTTCTGTATCATTTTCATCACCTTCTTCATTCATTTCCCCATTCTGATTGTTTTCCCATTCAAGCTCGATATCCTCTGTAACTGACTGATGTTTATTCCAAGGCCACTTCTTCTCTTCTTCAAATATCACATCTCGGCTGATGTGAATTCTTTTCTCTTCTGGATCATACATCTTGAAGGCTTTAGATTCACTGCTGTAGCCAAGCAAGACGCATTTCACACTTTTGTCATCAAGTTTGGTTCGCTTGACGTCTGAGATGTGAACATGTCCCACACATCCAAAGATTTTGAAATGCTCTACTGATGGCTTCTTGTCAGCCCATGCCTCCTCTGGTGTTTTGTCCTTCACAGCAACGGTAGGTGACCGGTTAAGAACATGATTTGCCCATTGCACAGCTTCAGGCCAGAATGATCTGGGTATCTCTTTCTCTCGCAGAACCGTCCTCACCATATTCATGATGGTTCGATTTTTTCTCTCAGCTACTCCATTCTGCTGTGGAGTGTACCCAGTAGTCAACTGCCTCTTGATGCCATGCTTTTCACAGAACTCCTTGAACTCTCCAGAATTGTATTCCCCTCCCCTATCTGTTCTTAGACATTTGATGAACATACCAGTTTGTTTTTCAACAAATGCTTTGAACATCTTGAAGTGATGAAAGGCTTCTGACTTCTCTGCGGCAAAGTAGATCCAAGTCTTTCTAGAGAAGTCATCAATGAAACTGATTAGGTACCTCTTCTGGCTGTTTGATGAGGGAGTGATTGGACCGCACAAGTCTGAGTGAATGAGCTGCAGTTTCTCGGTAGCTCTCCATGCGCTTTGCTTGGGAAAAGGTATGCGATGTTGCTTTCCTTTTACACATGTTTCACATGTAGCTTTCACTTGTTGAATCTCCGGCAAGCCCCTGACCATCTCCTTGTTATGCAGAGTGAGCAAACCCGTGTAGCTCAGATGACCATAGCGGTGATGCCACAGTTCTGTTTGGTTTGAGGCATCGATCTGCAAGCATTGTTCTTCCTTGTCTCCACATGTTTCAGCAATCAACACATACATCCGGTTTGTGCTCATGATGGACTCAGCTATCTTCCCTCTTGTTGGATGAAAGATGCTGCACGTCTTCTGCTCTCCAGCTTTGAACAGCACATCCAACCCCTTTTCTTGTAACTGGCCAACACTCAGAAGATTGTTCCTTAACTCAGGAACATAGTACACATCACTTACAGCATAGCTTACTCCCTTGAGTACAAATTTCACTACACCTTTACCAACAACATTCAGCTTGTGATTGTTTCCAAGCTTCACGTGATGAGTGAAATTCGTATCCATCACCGAGAATATGCTCTTGTCTCCACACATGTGGTTAGAGCATCCCGAATCTATGAACCAAGCATCACTTCGCTGTGCTCCAGCGAGTTCCACGTAAGCCATCAGCAGAACTTCCTCCTTTTCATCTATCTCTGCGTAATGTGCCTCATTGCTCCATTTTGGGCATTCATATTGAAAATGCCCCAAGTTATGACACTTGTAACACTCCACTGTTGCTTTGTTGAAAGCACGACCTCTTCCTCTGCCTCTGAAGGATCTTCCTCTACCTCTTCCTCGAACATTAACATTCAGAGCCTGCATTTCTTCTTCAAGAGGAGTCCTTTTGAACTTCTGTTCATGAACAGACAAAGAGCTCTGCAGTTCATCAATGGACATGTCTCCTGTGTCCTTGGATTCCTCTATTGACACCACCACGTAAGTGAACTTGTCAGTCAAGGTTCGAAGTATCTTCTCCACAATCTTCGAATCCGGCATTGCTTCTCCGTTGCTTCTCATCTTGTTCGAAACCACCATCACTCTCCTAAAGTAGTCATCGATCGTTTCATCCATCTTCATCGACAACACCTCAAACTCTCTCCTCAATGTGTTGAGAAGAGATCTCTTAACTCTCTCATTGCCTCCAAATTTCTTCTTCATCGAGTCCCATATGATCTTGGATGTACTACGATCCAAAATCTGCTCAAACACCGTGCGATCAATCGCTTGAAACAGAAAATGCTTCACCTGGTGATCCTTCATCTTGAGATCCTCCTGATCTCTTAGTTGCACGGCGGTTGCATCAACTCCTGTTGCTATCTCGTTGTAACCGTCGGCCACCAAACCCCATAAACCCTTTGCTCTCAAAAGGTTCTCCATCAACTCACTCCAATGATCATAGTGACCATCAAAGTGAGGAATCTTCGTCAGTGTTTTATCGTCGCTCATCTTTCTTCTCTCGTTGGGATTGAATTTTGCTCTGATACCAAATGTAAAGAACAGAGTTGCACTAGAATCCCACGTTTATTAATGAACTTCAAGTGCCTTTTATAGTGACTTACAAAGAAACGTAAACTGACTCAACTAGAAAATAGGAAACAACTATAACCACTAACCCAACTTAAGCCACTTGACTCTAACTGACATTGACCTAGCAAACGACAACAACTGAAGCAAATAACATAATGAAACGCAAAGTTCAAACAGCTGAAACAACTAAGAATAGACTCCAACAGAGACATGTTGCAAAAACTCCATCTAAGTTTTCTTTTAAAATATGTTTTACATATGAAAGAATGCAAAAAAAAAAAAGCATTCAACTCATGAGAAAATCCACATATATATAAGTGGCTGAGCAAATTGGAGGATGCCAGAAATGCATTTGTTATGGTATTTCTTTTAGGTAGTTAAAGTGAACAGATCATACTTATCTAGCGAGACATAGGTGGTCTGATGCTACCCCAACTACTAATAATTGTATATAAAACCATAGTTATAAGATAACGTGTATGTTATAAATAGGCATGGAGAAACTGTTTGATTGCAATGGTGTACTATAAAGCTACACCTAAAAGAAGATTAGGAAATAAAGCATGTGCCAGACATAGTGAATGGGAGATAAAGAGATATTTTGTAATAATTGAGCCAATATCAAGCAATCCTTGCCATGCTTTGTTGCTTTCTCACTTCAAGAAAATAAAATAAATCAGGTTGATGAGCGATTATATCTTACCTTGAACCAGGGTTAGATAGATTACAAGTTATAAAATGAATACATGGCTTTTCATATTGTGAGCTGATCAATAAAACTAACATCGTTTAGGTGAAGATTTACATGGCATCATTAATATGATCACTCGACCTCTAATAAGAATGATAAAACACAATTATGTCATTTGGACCCCATCCATGCTTCGTTCACATGGTTGCTGATCACCTCTGAAGATTTTCATAATTGAAACCTGATTTTGTGTATCAAACGTATATTAGTAACCAATCTTTTATTATTTGAAAAGTTGTTTGGTTCCAACATTAATAATTGTAATCCAACAAACTTCCGTAAGCCGTCTTAGCTCAGTGGTAGAGCGCGTGACTTTTAATCCCGTGGCCGTGGGTTCGATCCCCACAGACGGCGTTTGTATATTTTTTATTCTCATTTTTATCTAATTAACATTTATCTTATCCTCGTCGTCTTCTTCCACTCTTCATCATATCTCCTTTCTTCCCGTTGCATAAACCCAGAACCTCAAACTATGTTACAATCTCTTCACCTTCGTTTTCACTCCTCCCCATCACCTTCGAGAAGAGAGTCTCTGACTCCATCGATTACCTCCTCATCTCCTTTCTCCTTTTGCTCGTTCCGACCGAAGCCAACCCAGAAACCGAAGCAGCTAGTTCAATTCTGCGCCCCTTACGAGGTCGGAGGCGGATACACCGATGAGGAGCTCTTCGAAAGATACGGAACCCATCAGAGTAAAACCAACGTCGAAGACAAGCCAGATGCGTCTGAGTACGAGGCTCTCCTTAAAGGAGGCGAACAAGTAACTTCTGTTCTCGAAGAGATGATAACCCTCGTAAGTTCATGTTTCGTATTTTGTGTTGTTTTCTTAAGCTTGGCATTTCGTCGAACAACTTAGCTGCGTTTAGGTTTTGTAATAGAATTGTTACTCGTTAGTTATTGGTTCTGTAATGGTTTTTGACATGTGAAGCGCCACTTGTGTGTGTGTAGCTGCAAGACATGAAGATGAATGAAGCATCTGAGAATGTTGCTGTTGAATTGGCTGCACAAGGAGTTATAGGGAAAAGAGTTGATGAGATGGAGTCAGGGTTTATGATGGCTCTTGATTACATGATTCAACTTGCAGACAAAGACCAAGACGACAAGGTAAAACCCTTTCTGTGTGTTTGTCTCTGAATAGATTGTCCTTAAAGCAATTAACATTTTGTTTTTTTGAGTTCAGAGGAAGTCTTTGCTAGAGGTTGTCAAGGAGACAGTCTTATCTCATCTCACTAAAAAATGTCCTCCTCATGTGAGTAAATAGTTTCTTCTTTTGCTTTCAAGACTCTTTCCACTTAGCGTCATTCATTGAGTGTTTTGCTGTTTATTTTTAGGTCCAAGTGATTGGTTTACTATGTAGAACACCTAAAAAGGAGAGTAGGCAAGAGCTGCTGCGTAGGGTGGCTGCAGGTGGTGGGGCTTTTGAAGGCAAGGACGGTACTAAACTTCATTTACCCGGAGCTAACCTGAATGACATAGCTAATCAAGCTGATGACTTGCTAGAGGTATATATAAACATTTGTATTTCGAGATCACGTGTCTGGACAAAGTGAACAAGTGTGAGGAATTTTTTTGCAGACTATGGAGACGAGGCCAGTTGTTCCTGATAGGAAACTACTAGCGAGGCTTGTTTTGATCAGAGAGGAAGCGAGGAACATGATGGGAGGTGGTATACTTGATGAGAGAAATGACCGTGGTTTCAACACTCTGCCTGAATCAGAGGTTTGTGAAACTCTAACTATTATGTCTATTATGTGGTGTTTTGAGCAATAATTGACTTGTTGCATTATCATTGTACAGGTGAATTTCTTAACCAAATTGGTAGCTCTCAAACCAGGAAAGACAGTGCAGCAGATGATCAAGAATGTAATGCAAGGGAAAGATGAAGGTGCAGATGATCTTAGCAATGAAGAGGATGATTCTACCCAAGGAAGAAGACAAAGTGGATTAAAGGGAAGGGTAAGTATGGTCACCTAACACATTTTCTGTTAATAGAGAAGATCTTTGAGTTGATACTGAACCAATGATTAAGTCTTCATTTCTAACTTGGCCTACTTGAACCCAATCCAGGGAAGCTTTACAGGCAAAAAACCGTTACCAGTAAGGCCAGGAATGTTTCTAGAGACTGTCACAAAGGTATGTTTCAACGTCGGTTGGTCTGCTTTGCCAAAAAGATGATAGGAATATAAACATTGACCATTTTGTGTGATGTTTTCAATTCAATCTTGATAGGTAATGGGCAGCATATACTCGGGTAGTGCATCCGGTATCACTGCACAACATCTAGAATGGGTGAGTTCCTTCAAAAAAAAAACAACCAAATATGTTGCATACAATGTCTCTTCTTTTTGTTGCGTTCATTAAAGCTTCTATATCTGTTTTTCATCAGGTACACGAGAAGACGCTCCAAGTTCTTGAAGAAATTGCGTATTAGCTAGTAGTAGTATCTTCATTGTTACCAGCAAGGAAAGTAGATGTTGTGTCCGTTCATAGATGTTGTTCACTATATAATAATTGTAACTTGGTTGGTTGATATGACAAATGTTGTGCACATCTCCATTTTTGTTACATCATCACCAAGATGCATTAACTATGCACATCCATCAAACGTGAAAACTTTAATTAGTTAGTTAAAGAATAAAAGAATCATTGATAGTTAGCCTTGAAGTAAAGTATCTGATTCCAGCCCAAATAAACATTTATTAAAAATAGTATTCGTTTATTGATTTTTAAATGAAAAATCCAAGGCGGTTTAATTGAGTAGACACGTGGAAGAGAAACAATAGCCCTCTAGGGGCATGCGGTCGTAAATAAGTGACAAAGTAAGGGTAAAAGCTTTACGGACGTGAGAGCAATTGTTATAGAGAATCCTCGTCAGGTGAACGAAACGATTCCGTTTCTCCGCTTACAAAATAAATATCTACACTAACAAACAGACTCTAGATTGTTCCTTCACACGCCATTTGCATTCTTCTCTCTCTTCACTATCCAACGAATCTCTCTCTCTCTAAAACAATGGCTCAGGAAGACGTTGCTGCTGCTAACGGTGCTACTACGGCGGTGGAGAAGGCCGTTACCTTCACGGCGTACAAGCCTCAGCTGATTGTGGAAGCACACAAGGTCGGTGACGCTGTTGCTTTCTACAAGGCGGTGTTTGGTGCCGTGGAGACTGGACGCTCTCTCTACCCCAAGCGTAAGGCTGACCAAGAGCTCCCTCACCTCGTCTCTTCCGAGCTCGAGCTCGCCGGAACCACCGTCGTTGTTTCTGACGTCTCTGAGTAAGCTCTCTCCTCCCTCTGGATCTACATGCTTTGCTCGTTTCGTTTCAGATCTGAGCATAATAATAGATTGTGTTTATTTTTGTAACGCTGAACAGTGCGAAGACGGGGACTATGCCTGCGATCCTCGAGACTGATGACGTGGAAGCTGCGGTTGCGAAGGCCGTTGCGGCAGGAGCTGTCAAGGTGGAGGAGGAGGTTGGAGGTGAAGGTGAAGGTGGAGTCAAGGGGAAAGTGACGGATCCGTTCGGGTTCACGTGGATCTTTGTTGCTCCGGCGAAGAAGAGTGAGGAGGAAGGAAACAAAGAGGTCTAACTGTCAACCGTCGGTTTCTGAAAAAACTTTTTAATATTATTATCCTATGCTGCTTTTATTAGTTTGTCTTTTGTGGAATCTCCGGTATGAGTAAACCGGATTGATTAGGCTAATGACTTTTGTTCTTCACCACCTTTTGACATAAACTTGGTGAAAGAAATAACAAAAATATCGGATGTTAATGTTTTGTTGATTATGCTTATTAGTGGCTTAACTATTTTCCATCATCGTTTGATTTGTATCTCAGTTGATGTGTATTCTAATTTTAAAATGAACGGTTGGATACGACGATTAGATAAGAAGATATATAAGAATAAGGGAAGAATTGTTGATTATGATTATTAAGTAATTAATCTTCGTTTGGTGTCAGTGTGTTGAAAACTCTGTGCAAATTGTTCTTTTTGGGTTATCTATTTACATGTTGGAAATTGTCATGATGTGGTCCTTCTCCTGTCCACACAAATCTTTGAATGTGGCTTTGGGCCTTGTGAAGTTTTCAATTTGGTTATCTTTGCTTTTTGACTACTTTTTTGTGATTAACCCCGTAGACGCCATTGGACAGAAACTTTACGTTGATATCAACACGCCAAAAATTCATTATTGTTGATCATTAATTAAAGAAACACTAACATACGATTTTAGACGAGAAAAAAGTTGAAGGTGCTTAAGAAGTTGGGGAGCTTGCCAGGGCTACATTTGCTGAGGAGTCCAACAGCGAGTTGGTTTCAATACCGAAAGAACCGAGCCATGGAGAGAGTTCTTGACGTCACAAAGACAAATGTAGTCAGCTTGTTGTAGGGCGTTGCAGCAGAGCTGCGATGGGCATGGGCTTGTTGTGCTATCAGTAGCCTTTAGTTGGTTACCACTGGTTTGCACTCATTTAACTCGGCTTAGGTCTTGCCACAGGTCAATCGCTACTTACTTTCTCGGCTAAAGTAGTCATCACCACCATTACTATCCGTTAAGCAATGTGTAGTCCGCTAGTAATTTCCTATCATTTTACTGCAAATAGAAAAATTCACAGCATTAATCACACGTTGTCAAAAAGTTATAAATTCTCAATAAGAAGAAAATTATAATGAGCATATAAATTCTCAGTATGGATCGTTCCTCCAGGAGGACTTCGATCATGAGATGGAGCATATCCATGCCGCGATGCAGCATGCGGATGATCAGGGTGTTTCAAAGGAGATATCTTCTCTGGGTAAACGTCCAAGGATGGAATCTGAGATGGTTGATAAGTTTCCTGTTGGAAGGATGAAGATGTCTCATGAGTTTAATGCTCTGCGAAAGCTTCAGGAAGATTATGGTCAGGATCAAGCTCATGACAACAATCCCCAGATCGACAGAGGCGCGGTGGACCCGGTTCCACCAGATGAACCATGAGAGTCGAGGTGTGGAACTGTCGAGGGCTGGGACAACGCTTGACAGTTCGACGTCTAAAGGAGATGCAACGTTTGTATCACCCAGACTTGTTGTTCCTGATTGAAACCAAGCAAGCTAACGATGTTGTTAGAGATATTGGGGTGGATCTTGGTTTTGATCATATGATATTAGTTCCACCGATTGGTTATAGTGGTGGTTTAGCTGTATTTTGGAAGTCATATGTTTCTGTTTCTTGCATTTCCAGTGATGAAAGACTTGTAGACCTTCATGTTGAATATCAATGTTTTCAGTTCTATTTGTCTTGTGTATATGGGCACCCCCAACCGAAATATAGACATCTTCTGTGGGAAAGACTTCAAAGAATAGCCACTACCCGTGTGGGGCCTTGGATGTTGTGTGGTGATTGTAATGAGATAACAAAACCAGAGGAGAAGATAGGGGGAAGGACAAGATCAATGTCGAGTTTTCAGAATTTTAATACGATGCTACAGATTTGTGACATGAAGGATCTCAAACATACTGGTAATCAGTTCAGTTGGGTTGGTCGTCGAAGAAATGATATCATTGAATGCTGCTTGGATAGAGTGATGGTAAACCCCTCATGGATGAATAAATTTCCAAATTCTAGTACTGAATATTTGGAGATTGCAGAATCGGATCATAGACCCATGATTGTGTCAATTGATTACAAATATCAACGAAGGAAAGGACTCTTTTGCTATGATAAAAGATTATTCGAAGATCAGAGTTTTGTGGAGACAGTTTCTGGAGCTTGGGATCAGACAGAATTCATCAGAGGTTGGAATCAGAAACTGGGCCATTGTCGGAATCAGATTGTTAACTGGAAGAGAAGACACCAAACGAATTCTGCAATTCGTATAAGTGTGATCAGAGGGCAAATAGATCAAGCTCTCCGAGATAGTTCAGTTCAACTTGAAGTAATCCAAGAGCTACGAGTGAACTTAAATAAAGCATACAGAGATGAAGAAGAGTTTTGGAAGCTGAAAAGCAGGAATCGGTGGCTGAAGTTAGGGGATCGTAACACTCCATTTTACCATGGTGTTTCTAAAGTGAAGAAAAGTAAAAATAAAATCTCTAAATTGAGAGATAAGAATGGAGTCTTCCATATACAAGAGGAAACTATAGCAAAGGTTGCTGAAGATTATTTTGAAAGCATGTTTTCTTCTACTCCAACAATACCATTAGACGAATGCTTACCTAATATTCAACCAAAGATCACGATGGAGATGAACGCTCAACTCATTGCCCCAGTCACAGATAGAGAAATAAAAGACGCTTTGGATCTCATTGGAGCAGACAGAGCACCTGGCCCAGATGGCTTCACGGCTGCTTTTTATAAACAATTTTGGGATACAATCGGTCCAGATGTTTGTAACATGGTTCGAAGATTCTTTGAGAGTGGTATCATGGATAATGGGATTAACCACACAAATATAGTACTACTTCCAAAGTTTCCAGAGGCTGCAGATATGGGAGAGTACCGTCCGATAAGTCTCTGTACTGTGGCGTATAAATTGATATCAAAGGTTTTGGGTATTAGAATTCAGAGGTGTTTGGATGTGATAATTTCTGAATCACAAGCTGCTTTTGTTCCGGGTCGCCAGATTTCTGATAATATTTTAGTGGCACATGAACTGATAAGCGCTCTGAAGTCTAAGAAAGATTGTTCTGAACAATATATGGCCATCAAGACAGACATTAGCAAAGCGTACGATCGGGTAGAGTGGAGTTTTTTAGAAAGCATCATGACCAAGCTTGGATTTCATCCTATCTCCATATCTTGAATTATGTCTTGTATCACTACGGTGTCTTATTCGGTTCTGATTAATGGTTGCCCATATGGAATGATAAAACCTTCAAGGGGGATAAGACAAGGAGATACTCTATCACCATATCTTTTCCTCCTGTGTGCTGAAGCCTTAAGCCAAATGATTGATCAAGCTCAGATAACTAATCGATTTCAGGGGATGAAAATTTCTAGACATTGCCCTAAGGTCTCTCACTTATTATTCGCTGATGACTCTCTCTTCTTTTGCCGTGCTAATGAGGATAATGCTTTATGTATGGCGGACATATTAGATATGTATGAGAAGACTTCGGGACAGAAAGTTAATTTAGAGAAATCTTCAGTCATCTTTGGAAAGCGGGTTGATCAACAAGTGAAGAATAGGATTCATAATATATTGAAGATTTTTCGAACAGGAGGTGGAGGTAAATATCTTGGTCTCCCAGAGCAGTTTGGTCAGAGTAAAGTTCAAGATTTCAAAGGAATTGTCGAACAAATCAGAAAGGCTACTTCTCAGTGGTATAATCAGAATTTATCGCAGGCAGGTAAAGAGGTCTTAATAAAATCGGTTCTTCAAGCAAAACCGGTATATCCTATGAGCTGTTTTCTAGTCCCAAAGACAATATGTGATGAGATAAACTCCATTCTCTCTGAGTTTTGGTGGGGAACAGGAGATGAGAGAAGGAAGATTTCTTGGATATCTTGGAAACGATTGTGCTTGCCAAAAAAAGAAGGGGGGATGGGATTTCGTGACCTCTATAGTTTCAACAAAGCTCTATTGGCGAAGCAAGTGATATCTTGCATATTTACATTGTTTTATCCATTCATTCATAAACATTTTCATCATATAGATTAGGATTTAGACATGTTTAGGTTGCATTTTGCATACATATGTCTCTATCAGGTATTTGAGTACCACATGGAGTTTCTGGAGACATTTGGAGCTCAAAAAGGAGTGTTTAGAGTGGTCATTGGGCGAGCAAGGCATGGAGCGACCAGTCCGGAGCGACACCACCAAGTCGCTCTGACTTCCCTATTGGAGCGACCTTACCAGAGCGACAGGGAGAAGTCGCTCGCGGTTTCATCACTCGGAGACGCGAGAACGAGCCCAGAGCGACCTCCCGGAGCGACACCACGAAGTCGCTCGCATCTCACACCCCTCTCGGAGCGACCTCCCAAAGCGACACCCCGAGGTCGCTCGCGTCTTTATGGAGAGACGACACGAAGCGAAGCCTGGAGCGACCTCTCAGAGCGACCTACCAAGGTCGCTCCCGATCCAGAGCGACCCGTTGGAGCGACACACCAAAGTCGCTCGCGACCCCTCGCCCGGAGACACCAAAAATCGGCCCTGGAGCGACTTCCCTGAGCGACACCTGCAAGTCGCTCCGCGTTATTTTGCTGCCGAAAATCATGATTTCTTAAGGACCTTTTTGCAATTTATTTTGGACGTTTTGCACTTGGAAAAACCTATGTTTTAAACATCTTTTGTAGCCACCAGTGGCAGATTATCTTTTATCTTTTGATCTATTGAGAAATACATAAAAATCTCTTGGATTTTGATTGTTATGTTCTTGTGTTATTGTTGATTTCTTATCTATTTCTCTACATGATTAATCTGAAATCCAACATGGGTTTAAGAGGAATCATGGAGATTAGTGAGTAATCACCTTTTGAATTCATGGGTTAGGGAGATTAAGGGTGATTAGGTTAGTTCTAGGATGTTTTAGTGTAGATCATTCTTGTTCCTTGCTAATAGAGTATTCATAATGCATCTTCTGAGTTGGCCACTCAAAAGTTGATCAATAGACATTTCCCACCCAAAAGGTGTTTGATGAAATGCCTGAGACAACTCTCCTAGGCTTTTAGTATACTTTGCCAAAGACATTTGTTGTTAAAGATGCTAAGATAGCTAATAGACTTGTTAGTAATGATTGCTTTCATATTATTCAACCAAAGACATTTGATGTTTGAGATATGTTAGCAAATGAGCATTCATCTAGACATAGAGCTTGCTTAGAATTGTGTCTAGGCTTAAGGTTGATAGTTTGATTGATCATTTGCCATCCTTAGTTCGATACTTGATCACCCAAGGTCTAATCCCTATGCCCATGAGTTCTCTTTTCCTTTAGTTAAGAAAGTATCATTCTGTTATTGCTTTCTAGTTTTAGTCATAGTTTAAAACCCATCTAAATCATTGGTTGCACTTAGATTAAGTGAGTACTTGCATTCTCAGTGCTTTGATATCCCTCAGAACTGGTTCGACAATCTTCTATACTACAACATTTGTCTTAGGAGCCTTGAAAACTCCTAACATCAACTCTCCTAGGCTTTTAGTATACTTTGCCAAAGACATTTGTTGTTAAAGATGCTAAGATAGCTAATAGACTTGTTAGTAATGATTGCTTTCATATTATTCAACCAAAGACATTTGATGTTTGAGATATGTTAGCAAATGAGCATTCATCTAGACATAGAGCTTGCTTAGAATTGTGTCTAGGCTTAAGGTTGATAGTTTGATTGATCATTTGCCATCCTTAGTTCGATACTTGATCACCCAAGGTCTAATCCCTATGCCCATGAGTTCTCTTTTCCTTTAGTTAAGAAAGTATCATTCTGTTATTGCTTTCTAGTTTTAGTCATAGTTTAAAACCCATCTAAATCATTGGTTGCACTTAGATTAAGTGAGTACTTGCATTCTCAGTGCTTTGATATCCCTCAGAACTGGTTCGACAATCTTCTATACTACAACATTTGTCTTAGGAGCCTTGAAAACTCCTAACATCAAGAGTTGTCTCAGGCATTTCATCAAACACCTTTT
Organism: Brassica napus; assembly: GCF_020379485.1. Classification (NCBI taxonomy): domain Eukaryota; kingdom Viridiplantae; phylum Streptophyta; class Magnoliopsida; order Brassicales; family Brassicaceae; genus Brassica; species Brassica napus. Next base: position 2,740,754 of record NC_063442.1, read on the forward strand.
GGGTGGGAAATGTCTATTGATCAACTTTTGAGTGGCCAACTCAGAAGATGCATTATGAATACTCTACTAGCAAGGAACAAGAATGATCTACACTAAAACATCCTAGAACTAACCTAATCACCCTTAATCTCCCTAACCCATGAATTCAAAAGGTGATTACTCACTAATCTCCATGATTCCTTTTAAACCCATGTTGGATTTCAGATTAATCATGTAGAGAAATAGATAAGAAATCAACAATAACACAAGAACATAACAATCAAAATCCAAGAGATTCTTGTGTATTTCTCAATATATCAAAAGATAAAAGATAATCTGCCACTGGTGGCTACAAAAGATGTTTAAAACATAGGTTTTTCCAAGTGCAAAACGTCCAAAATAAATTGCAAAAAGGTCCTTAAGAAATCATGATTTTCGGCAGCAAAATAACGCGGAGCGACTTGCAGGTGTCGCTCCGGGAAGTCGCTCCAGGGCCGATTTTTGGTGTCTCCGGGCGAGGGGTCGCGAGCGACTTTGGTGTGTCGCTCCAACGGGTCGCTCTGGATCGGGAGCGACCTTGGTAGGTCGCTCTGAGAGGTCGCTCCAGGCTTCGCTTCGTGTCGTCTCTCCATAAAGACGCGAGCGACCTCGGGGTGTCGCTTTGGGAGGTCGCTCCGAGAGGGGTGTGAGATGCGAGCGACTTCGTGGTGTCGCTCCGGGAGGTCGCTCTGGGCTCGTTCTCGCGTCTCCGAGTGATGAAACCGCGAGCGACTTCTCCCTGTCGCTCTGGTAAGGTCGCTCCAATAGGGAAGTCAGAGCGACTTGGTGGTGTCGCTCCGGACTGGTCGCTCCATGCCTTGCTCGCCCAATGACCACTGTAAACACTCCTTTTTGAGCTCCAAATGTCTCCAGAAACTCCATGTGGTACTCAAATACCTGATAGAGACATATGTATGCAAAATGCAACCTAAACATGTCTAAATCCTAATCTATATGATGAAAATGTTTATGAATGAATGGATAAAACAATGTAAATATGCAAGATATCAACTCCCCCAAACTTGTTCTTTTACTTGTCCACAAGTGAACTTTCTAGAACTCATAGGGAGAGAGGTTGAAGGAGGGAGCACATAGCCAAAAGAAACACAACTAGCACACTCTCTTATTACACTCTAGCTTCTCTAGGCCTATCTTAACTCTTTTTGTTCTTACACTCATCATCAAGCATCCACACATTCAAATCAACCAACTCTCACATTCATTAAGCACAAAACATCAGGTGAATTTTTGCAAATGGTCAGTTGGTCCAAGTCATTTGGTTGGGTAAGGGAAGGCTTTTATTCAAGTGATTCAAGAGGTTCAAAACATATGATCTTTAAGGTGGTTTACTCTCAAAACAAGTAGCCTTGACATTGCACATAATATATCTAAGAAAGGGACCAACTCATGCATACAATGCTCAATCTCCATTATTCTACCCTTTTCCCAAACATACAATTACACAATCATTCCCAAATGTCAAACCCAACTCACATCTCTCACCAATAGATCCTAAGAATTTTAACTCTTTCTTTTTGAAATATACAAGGGATTTTTCTACAACCTCAAAACATTTCTTAGCTCCTAACAACTTTGCTAGCCCCCTTTTCTTTCTTTTCTTTTTTTTTTTTCGATTTCTTCTTTTTTTTTTTTTTTTTTTTTTTTTAGGTTGGGGGCCAAGACTTTTCGAAACTAGAGCTAGAGGTTCTCTACTTATCCCAGAAAATCAATTCACTTAAGCACAAAGAGTCTATCCTTTTTATTTTTCATTTCTCCCAAATCATGATCACAACACTCACCCTCCCACCTATAGCTAGACAAAAGAGTGTCCAATCTAGCAAAAATGAAGATCAAGCATTGTCGTTCCCGATACTCTCAACATTATGCGCATGTAAGACTTTCCGAAGAAGGCCTCACTCATCAAACAATGAAAGCTTAAAAGGAAGGAAAGGTTTTGGGAGTGGTCTACCACTAGAGTTTGTCAAAAAGATTGGCATAAAAGATGTGACAACTCCAGTGTGTATAGCCATGACTCAGTACACAAGGGACCCTAAGCAAGAAGCATTAAGTTCATTCATTTCTAATAAGGTTGTAGTTGGCTTCAAAGACTGAGTTTCAACAATCAACAAGTTTCAGGAAGAGTTTTCAAGGCTCGAAACATACAAGTCTTTTTGAGAGGTGCAAAAGCTACTCAGGTGCAACGTAGTGTTCTTTACAAGGCATTCAAAATCATTGCTCCCAATGCAAGTGAATGCAACCTATATGCTCTAGACTCTCCTAAAAATGCAAATGATGCAAACTAAATGATTGGTTTTTTTTTTTTTTTTTTTTTTTTAGGTATGCAATGCATGACTCAATGAAACAACATCAAAGCAAACATGATCAAATACTTGGTACCTCCCCCAAACTTGAGTTACACAGTCTCTGTGTCGTCAAGTAGAGAGAGATACCGAAAAGAAGACTAATATGCAAAAATGAAATGGTATATACAAGGGAGTGTGGTGGGTTACCTTCTATGGGGAATGAGTAGAGGGAGATGCTCCCTCCTCGTCGTCCTCAGGTGGTAACTCTTCAAGGTGCTCATCAGCAGGAGTGTCCATCTCTTCAATGCAGAAGGCTTGCCCGAACACAGTTGGTTTCCTCATTTTCCTCTTGATGTCAAAGTGGAGGATGTTCTCTTTACCCAAATGGAGATCAATCGTGCCCTCCTTCACATTAACAATAGCTCCTGCTGTAGCTAAGAATGGCCTTCCTAGAATCAATGGATCTTGAGCCTCCTCACCCATCTCAAGCACCACAAAATCTGTAGGTATCTCATACCTTCCAATCTTCACAGGGAGGTCCTCTAAGATGCCCACAGGGTACTTCACTGAACGATCAGCTAACACCAGAGAGAGTCTACACTTCTTGTACTGAGTGAATCCAAGCTTCTTTGCAACAGACAAAGGCATCAAGCTGACACTAGCTCCCAAATCGCAGAGACTTTTCTCAAATACCATAGGTCCAAGAGCACAAGGTAGTATGAAGCTTCCTGGATCCTCTAATTTCTCTGGAACATCAAGCCTCTGGATGATGGCATTGCACTCATGGGTAAGATTCATCATGCTTTCCATCTCCTTCTTCTTTGCAGCTACAACATCTTTCAGGAAATTGTTGTATTGAGGAATCAACATGAAAGCATCGATGATGGGCATTGCAACCTGAGCTTCACTCATTTGCTTCTCAAACAGAGCTTTGTATTTCTCTAGCAGCTGCTTCTTGAATCTACCAGGGAATGGAAGTTTGGGTTCATAGGGAGGAGGAACAAAAGAACTTTCACTTGCTGGAGTAACAACTTCACCATCCTTTACTGTCTTCTTCTCCTCTCCAACCTTTCCTTTACCTTTGGCTTCCACTATCTTCTCCAAAATCTCGTCATTGATCTTCTCATCAACAATCACCACTTCATCATCTATGTTGATGGCAACCCCCTCACCTAATTTCTCAGCATCCTTGGTGAGGGTTCTAGGAGGTAACTGCTTACCGCTCCTAAGGGTGATAGCTTTGGCCTCCTTGGGATTTTGGTCAGACTTTCCAGGTAGAGATCCTTGCTGGCGATTCTGGTGAGTGTTCATGGAAGCAAATTGATTCTCTAAATTCCTGACTGTAGAAGCAAGGTGTGAGAATTTGTTGTTGAGCTCATTGTAGCTCCCATCAATCTTGGAATGAAGGTTCTTCAACTCATAACCAACTTGCTTCTCACTTCTAGTCTGAGACTCCAAGATTTGCTTCAGTAAGGTATCAGTGCTGCTCTCTTGAGGAGCAGAGGAACCAGACGAGGGGTTTTGCTGAGGCTGATAGCTGCTTTGCTGGTTGTTTCTTGGCGGATAGCCACTCTGCTGGTTGTTGGAATAGGACTTCTGTTGGTAGTTGTGGTACTGAAAGTTGGGTTCTTTCTTGTACCAGCTACCATTGTTGTTGATGAAACACAGCTCTTCCTGACCTTCCAAACCCTCAACTTCATGGACAATAGCTGGTGTCTCTTGGCTTGGGTTACCGACAAAGTGCGGCTGCTCTTGGGTAGCTTTATCAGCAAGGAGGATGTCTATCTTATCCTGTAGAGCTTTCAACTCCTTCCTCGTTTGCTTATCCTCAGTTCTATTGCTTCTGTCATGGTCTCCACTGTAGACTGCATCACTCTTTACCATGTTGTCAACCAGCTCTTCTGCATCCTCCTCAGTTCTCCCCAAGAAGAACCCATTGCTAGCTGTATCCAGTCTGGCTCTGTACTTAGGAAGAGCACCACGGTAGAATGTGCTCAGCAAGCTCTCCTTAGAAAAGCCATGGTGTGGGCATTGAGCTTGGTAGCCCTTGAATCTCTCCCAGGCTTAACTGAAGCCTTTCAAGTTCTTCTGTTGAAAGCTGGAAATCTCGTTTCTCAGCTTAGCAGTTCTTGAAGTAGAGAAGAACTTCTCCAAGAATGCTTTCTTGCAGTCATCCCAAGTAGTGATGGAGTCACTGGGTAGAGACTTCTCCCACTGACGTGCCTTATCCCCCAAAGAGAAAGGGAATAGCTTGAGCTTTAAGGCATTTTCGGACACACCATTGGTTTTTGACAACCCACAGTAGCTGTCGAACCTGTCCAAGTGATCAAATGGATCCTCTAGAGCCAAGCCATGATACTTGTTGTTCTCGATCACGTTGAGGAGTCCTGATTTGATCTCAAAGTTGTTGGCTGCCACAGCGGGTGCTCGGATTCCCAATCTATGACCATGAATGTTGGGGCGGTCGTAAGTGCCAATGGGTCGAGCTGCTCGCTGTTGGTTTTGAGGTATGTCTCCCATATCAGTACTCAATCTCTGCAAGTGAACCTGTTGCTCTTCTTCTCTTCTATTTCTAGCACACTCTCTCTCTAAAGCTCTGATGTCTGCAGCTATTGGAACTAGGTTTGATGGACCCCTGCTCCTCAAGTTCATACACCTGTAGATTAAAGGGAGGTGAAGAAAGAGAATCAGTAACAAAAGAAAATAAAAATGACTTAGTCTCAAGCAAGTGACTAAATCTCAATGTTCAAATCTACTCAGAATTTGGCAATGGCGAATATGGCAAAATCCAAACTCTCTCCTTAGTAGGATTTACAAAGGAAGGTATCATCATTCGTTGACATTCTTACAGTCATCGAATTCAAAGCAAGCCTCTTATGGCTGGAAGTCTATTCAAGTAGGAAAGGAACTACTTCAAAAAGGTTTGAGAACAATGATTGGAGATGGAAAGAACACTAATGTTTGGTTAGATCATTGGTTACCGGAAAATTCTCCAAGACGTGTTGTACAAGTTTCTTACAATCAAAATATGAAGGTGGAGGATTTTATTGATAAGGAAACTGTTTCTTGGGATCTTCAGAAACTAGAAGAATTTTTACAGCCGCAGGATATAGTTCAGGTTTTGAAGATCAAGTTGTCTAGATACCCTACAGAAGATAAGCTCGTATGGCCTTTTAACAAGGATATGAAATATACTGTCAAATCTGGGTATTGGGCTGCTACTCACCATTATCATGAGGGGGAGGAAATATTGAGACCCGATGGATCACTGGAAGTAAAGAAAAAGATATGGGATTTGAATATTCTCCCAAAAGTTAAGCAATTTCTATGGAAGGTGGTATCAGGAGCTCTTGCTACTGCTACTAGATTATGTACGCGGGGAATTAATATGGATCCAACTTGCCAAAGATGTTGCCTTGATGATGAATCCATTAATCATGTGTTGTTCCTATGCCCTCACGCATATGCAATCTGGCGTTGTTCAGGTATGCTTGTTACTCAAAATTTTTCTAATAATCTGGAAGATAATATTAGAAATCTTTTTGGGGTGATGGAGTCAATGGGCGATCATGAAATAAACAAGTTACTTGTATTCTGGATGTTGTGGTTGATTTGGAAGTCAAGAAATGAGTTTATCTTCTCTAAGAGAAATGTACATCCTATAGAGGATGTCCGCCGTGCGATGGATGCTAATATTGAATGGCATCATAATGTTATTCAATCTGGACAACTACACCGAGTTATAGAAGTTAAATCCTCAAAATGGGAGCCGCCCCCCAGTGGCTGGATTAAATGTAACTTTGATTATAGCTCTGGGAACAATGATAAAGCTGGTTTAGGATGGATATTGAGAGATGATAAAGGGAGTCATCTGGGATCTGGATATGCGCAACTGGAAAGGCAACAGTCTTCGCTTGTGGGTGAAGCATCCAGTTTTTTATATGCTCTACAGCAAGTTTGGATTCGGGGATTGCAAAGAGTTTGGTTCGAAGGTGATAATAAGGAATTATGCAATATTATAAATCAAGTGAAGGATCATATAGAAATTGGCAACTTGATCTGTGATATTCGATATTGGATGATGATGCTCCCGGAAAGTTCACTGGAATTTATTAATCGAGAAAAGAATCAAGCGGCTGATGTTTTGGCAAGAAAAGCAACTCAACAAGTTATTTCTTCTGTTAGTTTTCATATTCCTCCTGTTTGGTTGATTAAATATTTGTATTATCCTTTCACAATTTAATTAAATAAAGCTATGTTGTTAAAAAAAAAGAAGAAAATTATAATGGGCCTGATTTAAGCCCAAATATTTTGTGTTTATCGTTAATAGTTGATATTTTAAAAACATCTTATATTTTTCAGATTTTGATGGGTTATCTTGATAGAACGATAGAACGATAAAAAGCCATTCCGTTGATATATGCTTTTTAACTGCTTTTTCAATTTTAAAGGCTGCAATGAGCTGAGCATTTGCAACTGAATTATGCTGGTACGAAAACTTGCAGTAGTTTTGACTTAACCCCACCTGTCCTCTGTCAAATAAAACTACTGATAAAACTAATTTAAAATAAAGACATTTATTACAAAGATGGAATTTTATAAGCTTTGAATCGTCAATGTTGGTCGCACACTGCACAGAGCACAGAGTTTCATAACAGAGGTAATGTTGCATGTGGCCCCTTCTTCCTAAAGCTCATTTATTCACTCTTTTGTCTCTAAAACTTTCACTTTCTTAAACATTTCGTTTTTCAAATTGGATAATTCCAATGAAGTCCATAAAATATTTTCTGCACTACTAAATGAAAATTTTGGAGTATATGATTTTTTCCAACACAAAACGGTAAATATTAGTATAGAATCAATAAAATTGAGTGTAAAAGTCAGCTTTAGAGGCCATAATACTTGTTAATTTAATAACTATTTTTTTGTAAATGAAACTAACGTTCATTCCTTTTATTTTGGTTTGGCAACCATGAACATAAATATGTTTTTGACCCCATATAAAAACAAAGCTAAAAAAGGATAAAACATTTGAAAGATAAAAAAGTAAAAACAGAGTACAGAACACACTGCATAAAAAGGAAATTAGAAAAGAAAAACAGTTTTTCAAAAAAAAAAAGAGCAGTTCTTAAAAAAACAGTATAAGCCAACTTATTTTTTCACTGACCCTAGAGAATTTAAAAATCTACTCTCTTTTCTTCTCTTTCTCCCTGTGCTTAGACACACAGAGTCCCCCTCTACTCTATCTACTACAAGTATAGACTTTAAGCGTCGAGACAACTTTGTAAGAAACCCAATCTCTCTCTTGCTCTACATTACTTAAAAGCAAACATCTAACATCATCAAACTTATTAGCCACAACATACATGGACTACGTAAGCTCCTTTCCCTTTCTTATTCTTCTTTTTTTATGTACAAAGGTTAACCGTTTTTATCTTCCACCAGGAATATGGTGGAGAGTACTGCAGGAGGGGAGACGTGCCTGCGTTTGGAAGCTGGAACTGGAACGACGCCGTTCCATTCACTCAGTGCTTCGAGACAGCAACCACTCAGCAACCTGCTATTCTCCACTACGCTCCTTACCCTCAAGATCGCGATCTTTACCTCGAAGATGATCTCTACGACAACCACCACCACCACCTTGTCTCTCCCGCCGTGATCCTCCTACCTCGACGCAAGGTACTTCTTTCATTACCTCCAACATATTAACACGCCGCGAACTAATATGTTCCCGTGAAATGTGTTTTTTTTTTGTTTCAGTCTAGGGTGGGCCAGGAGCCAAAGAGAGATACCTCCAAGGAGGAACACAACTTCAAGAACGAGGCGACGAGGTGTCCAACACCGGTGGAGAAGCGGAGGATGGCGGCACCGAAGCCAGTTGACGAAGACTTGTACAAGGTGTCGCCTCAACTCCTCTCCGCCAAATCAACAAAGGTAGAACTATTTTTTCTCAGTTCATTACTTGTTTTATCTTAAATCCGCAATTAGTATAGGTTTTAAAGATTGATTTTGAAAATGTTATAACTCAAAAATGCAGAAGAGAGGAGGTGGGTTTGGGTGCATTTCAAGGTGTTTTTTGCCAACAAGCGTGAGAGATTGAGTCAGACAACACTTTATTTTCCCTTTTTGTTGTTGGTTATAATAGTATTAGAAAACGTATGCTCGTGAAGTTATGTATGTATTTTTAAATCATGCGTGGTTTAAGCTAATGCAGTAGTAGCTCTGGGAAAAGCTAGCCATATTGTATTATGCATATTAGTTAATTAAGACTTATTTTGCAACTTCTTTATGTTTTTGAAAGTAGTGTCTAAATGTGTAATGTGTTAAAGGATTTGGTGAGATTAATTTACGGATGGGAAAGCAAAGGAGTTAAAGGATCAAGACGGAGGGGAATGTTGAATAGTACCTTAGTTTCATCTCGGATAGTTTTGACTTATGGCAGGGCTACTACCTTTTTTCCTTTATGTGGTTTGAAAAAGAGTGGACTAATTAATAGTTACTGAAAACCAGATAATGGATCTAAATGATCGGCAGGACAATGATAGTTAAGGAATTTAGTTGTATATTTATGATAGATTCTGAATATTTATGGAGTTCAGGCAGATAGTTTTCAGTAAATCCAAATCATATTTTGAGACATTCTAATTTTAAATTTGAGGTGATAATTAAAACTTGTCTTACATTTTAATTAACTAGCGGGTATTTAAAAATCAAAATAAAGCTATCTTTTCGACACATGTTTTCTATCAAACCCATATACTTTGAATTACTTGAAAATAAGATTGATCTCTACCCTAGCTAATATGGTATCCCTTCGTTCTTTTTGTTTTTCTACTGGACACTTTTTTATAACAACGTTGTCTAAACCTCCTCGTTTTCTTTCCACTTTTCACTGTGGTATGGTATATGCAATTTCTGATGGTACATATTTTGGATTTCTATTGATAGTCCTTGTAGAAGATATGCTAATAATACCAAATTTTCATTCCTTTTCCTTGTAGCGAACCCCTTTTTCTATCTAAAAATCATTCCTTTTCCTTTGCATTTCTTCTTTTTTTTTTTCAAACTTTTTCCTTTGCATTTCTCTCCTGTTTTCTCAATAACTTATATCTACACTGTACTATGCCTTTCATAAAAGCAGCCCCGTTATGATTAGGTAACCAAATGTTTTTGGTTTTGTTTTGGACAGAATAACCAATAAACCAGATGTCACATACAACGTTTAAGTCTCACTTAGATGTTAGGCTTCACTCTAAAGGAACTACGACAGCCATCTCTTTCATCTTACGTTACAAATATTAAAATCCAGGTTTCAAAAAAATAAAACTTTGAAACTCCTTGTGAAATTTTCTCATCTTTTTACTATCTTTTAGAAAACAAAAGAAAATTACACGTTCAAATAAAGAGAAAAGTAGTTGAATTATGATTATCAGATGTTGTTTAAAGCTTTAGAAATAGACCCACACTAGGAAAAAAGAAGGCGTTAAAATGTTGCACTCTAAACTAAAAGTCTAAAGCACGTTTAAAAACATCATACCACTAGCTTTTGATTAAATTAGCTTATACTTTTCTACTTTGTTGTGGGGATAGGAATGTATCACATATAATCCCACTGTTAAATTTTTTATATGACTATCAATGATTTGTACGCATGATAGGAATGTAACACCTATAACTTTGTAAGTTTGTAACTTAATTGTTTAAATGTGAAAGAAGAAAAAATAACGAAAAAACTAATTTATTATGAAAAGTACATTGCACAAACATGTGTTCATTGAAATCAAACTTACTCTTGTATTAGCCATATACTTATGGCTCTGCCTAAATTTTAAGGACATCTTCAATTCCACTATATTTTTTATTCTAAAATATAATTTAGAATAAAATAGCTCTAAACTCAACTAACTCTATTTTATAGAGAAAAATATATGTTTATTCGATTTATAGAATAATTCATTTTTTGTTTATTCATCATTTTAAAATAAAGTACCATTGGAGTAGAACTCAATTCTGCTATAAAGCGGTGATGCTCTGAGAAGAGGGCTTAATAGAGGAAACAATACCAACACTTGTACCAATTTTAACCAAACCATCAAGAGGGAAGTAAAACGGATAAAACTCTACCGAACATAGCAACTACTATACAAAACACGACATCCCTTCTTGTTATGGCAAGCCGTCATGAAACTCCCGACCGCTGTTACAAAACACTGAGCGCAATCTAATGCGCTTAAATCCATAGTGCACTGAACCAAACCGTTTAAAGTCACAAAAGGTGCCAGCTTTGACTTACCTTTACCTAAACCTTGACTCTCACGCAAAGCCGTCTCAGACCTAATTCTATCAAAGAGTTCCCCGAGTTTATTATCAAACGTTTTGGGGGCAGTTTTTCAGTTACGTTAGCTACGTTGTAGTATATAAAACCAGCACCAGTGTCGAGCTTCCCTATGAAATATTCTTTTGGATGTAACGTAAGAAGCAGAAGTCGTATAAGATTTTTGAGTCAGATTGGTTTGGACAGACTTCACGGTTTTTCTTGGCAGCGTCTTGGATGCAGTTGGAGCAATCGGTGCTGCTGATGTCTCCTTTGCATATATTGAGCAAGACCGTAGACATTGTCTTTCTAGCTTGCTGTAGCTTGAGGAAGTTGTGTTCGTGAAGCCTTGTGAAGGAGTCTTTGAGACTAGTGTTGCGAGGAGTGAATCAATGTTCTTGGATATTGGCTGGTGTTCGAGACTTTTGAGTTTTTGTTGCAAAGGTCCCATATTGAATCAGCTGCTCTGCAGCTGCTTACAAGGAGACATTTGACAATAAATGTCTTCAATTTTTTTGTTAAGCTACTTTGTCTTTTGAAGTGTTTATCTTAAATCATTAACAACACAAGAGAGTTTGATTTTATAGTGAAAAGAGTTGAAGAAACCAAAACGTCTATTCTAAAACGTGATTATCTTTAGAAGCTGGTCAAAAGGCACATTATTAAGTGGAAATACTATTGTTTTAAATTTTATACAAAAACCATAGACCGGTAAGCCTATTATATAGCAGCCAAATACTTGTGACCAATCAAGGTAGTATATATTGGTCAACTTGTGAGCACACTAGACATTGTTATTTATTTTGTTACTTTTAGTGACAAAATCTTAATAGCTGGAAGATTCTAAATTTTAAAAACAGATGAAGTATAATAAACAAAAAAAAACAGATGAAGTATTATATAACAAAAAAAAATTTCAAAAATATAAAACTGAAAATACAAACACAACAAAAATAGATATTCTTTTTTGTCAACCAACAAAAATAGATATTAATTTCTAAGTTCTTAAAAACATGAAAAATGATATTTTATTTCTTACAAAATCGCATAAATTATAATCAATACTTAAATGATCATATCAATTGTAAAAAATTTTTACTCTTGTGTAATTGCTGCTAATCATATATTAATCTAATTGTTAATGTAAAAGCCATGGTTAGGGGATTATCTGATTATCCTAATGAACAACACGAGAAGACAGAGAGTCATCACATCACATGGATGGTTGTGGATAAAACAATAACACCACCATCCTCTCAATCTTCATCCTCGCTGTTTGCTATCAAAGAATCGTTTTGTTCAGTTCAATGGAAGCTAGAAGGCTCGCGATCCTCTGTTCCCATCTCAACCCATCTTCTCCGTACCCGACACGTGGCTCCATTCTCGGGGCTTCCGATTGTACCTCAGGTTCATCAGAAGACGAGAAGGTTGAATCATCCAATCTCCAAAACGACTGCGTTTTCTGCAAGATTGTCCGTGGCGAGTCTCCATGTATAAAGGTCTAAACTTTATCTTCCTGTTTCTTAAAACATAACAGAACATTAACTAACTAATCTCTTTTTTTTTTGAAGCAGTTGTACGAGGATGACATGTGCTTGTGCATTTTGGATACGAGCCCACTTATTCATGGGTAATTAAAATCTCATCCCTTATATATTAAAAGAGAAGCATTGTAATAAATGCATTCACATTATAATAGACATGTGGCAGCTTCACAATGATTTGATAATAAATATACTAACGCGTTCACACTATAATCATAAATGTGTTCACACTACGTATTTTGTGATTTTTTTAATATAAAACTCACATACATAGTTCCAATAAAACTCTAGATTTTTCGGTTCGAATAAAAATAGATAACGAATCAAAAGCTAAACTATATATATATTATTTTTATTGTTTACAGATAAAATTGAGTAAAATATTCATAAATTTTGATTCGATTTGTTATCCGTTTTGATTTGAACCAAAAAATCTTGATATTTGAAACTCTACGAAACAAATCAAATACTAAAATACAATATCCAAAAAAGAAACAAATCACTAATACCAATATTTTTAGGAACATATATATAATTTGATATGTTATATGCATATATATATACATATATGAAAAGAATTATATATATATATGTTATATATATTATACTTTATATCAGTTTTACAATATAAATTTATTATATTAGGTACTAGAATTAAAAGGTTATATAATGTTTTATTTTTGTAATAAAATGTTATTATTAAATTATTTTAAAAATTTTATTTTATTTACAATCAAATCGAATATTCTTTAAAATTCTAAAACATTTCGGATATCCGAGTCACCGAATATCTAGGTGGCTAAAAATCGAATCGACAAAAATGCTTCCAAATATCCAGATACTTGATATGTGTCCACCCCTATTTACGAATGTAATTTTATTTTCTTTTGATGAAAAAATGACCAACGTCAAGGTCTTTTTTATTTTAAATAAATTTTAATTTTATCTTTCATGTATTATTCTAAACAAAAATATCATTTAATATTAATTAACAATATCTTTATATATTTTCCAACTATTTTTATATACTTTTTACATAAATATACATGTACACCTTGAAGTGAGCATCTTATAACTAAGTATTCATCAGAGCTGAAGTATCTAATTTTTTTGAAAGTTGAAATATTTTTTCTTAATGTTTCTTTCACTATTGACCAAATTGTAGTTAAATGATTTGTCTTAATAATTTTCTTTTCTTTTTCTTAAACTATTATCTGTTTAAAAACTATAATATGAAACTATTGGTTCGACATGAGGACTATCTAAACTTCATAATATAAAAATAAACATATAATATTAATTTTATGTTTTTATCCGAAAAAACCTAAAAATCAAATGTTTTAACCGAATAAACTAAAATGAATATTAATTTAAAATAATAGTTATATTTTAGAAGATTAAAAACAAAAAAACGTAAAACCTAACTAATATCCAGATTAAACAGATTTATTGCCTTTTTTATTAAAAATAACGAAACTAATAATCACATCCCGCGCAAGGCGCGGATTATTACCTAGTTCTCTCTTAATGTGCTGTCATTCTATGTAGTAAGAGTGTAAGACCAGTGTTCAAAAAATCGGTCTAGGCGGTCTATAAATAAAATAATTCCGTATAAAGCATTTAGTTACCGGCTAGCAATTTTTTGAATATTTATTAAGACTATGCTTGAACCCTTTAATACTTAGTGCGGTTTGGTTTTTGAATCTTTGGTTAGTGGATTGGATTGTGAACATGTATTGCCCTTGTTGTTTGTTCTTGAATTCTAAAAGCTAACAACTTTTTAAACTGGGCATTCTCAGGCACTCTCTTATCATTCCAAAGTTACATTATCCAACCTTAGAGCAAACTCCTCCCTCAGTAAGTTCCTCTTCCTACCTTGAGCGGTTTGCTAGCTTCATTTGTTTATCCTACTGTGTGAAAGTTTTTTAATTGTATTGAGAAGTATGTATATGCACATAAGATTTTGATTAATAGGTCTCCTCCAAGGAGCATGCAGGTAGTTGCTGCCATGTGTTCCAAAGTGCCTCTCATCAGTAATGCCATTGTTAAAGCTACAGATAGTGGTATGTTTCTGTATATTCTAAAAAAACATCAGCATTACTGCTGGTAGATTCATCACTGAACCAAGATTTCTAATTCTCATCAGATTCCTTTAACTTGCTGGTTAACAACGGAGCAGCAGCTGGGCAAGTGATATTTCACGTAAGCACATACCGACTTTTTTTATGCTTCTCTTCATCCCCCTAAGGAGAGAGAGTTTCTTTTAACAGTTCTTTTTCTTTATGCATTTTCTCAGACGCACATTCACATAATCCCACGTAAGAAACGTGACTGTTTATGGGCTTCTGAGGTACAAAACATTACTTTTTGAAAGGTTTATGAATGTTACTATATGATTTGGCGGATTGTTTTAATATGACAGAGCTTGAGGAGACAGACATTGAAACTGGACAAGGAAGCAACTCAACTGGCGTTCCGTGTTCGAGAACAGTTGTGTAGAGTTCCTGAAGTACAGTTGGTTCAGCCCTCATCATAAGTCCCTTTTCAAGAGACCCATTGTTTGTAAACACTGTGCTAATCCAGGACTATATTCTGTATAGTTCATATTCAGAGTTAGATGTATTGGGCTTAAATGTTTAAAGCCCATCTAAACATAAGAGAAGAACCATCCAAAAGTAACCTCTGACACTATCTTATTTACAAAAAAAAAGTAGGAAACTTCCTGCACTAACAAAAGCACATGATTTTTAATCATCATGGGATGTGGTATCACTTGATGTTCAAGGAAAAAATAAAAAGGATGTGGTGGTTTCAGGAGAGGAGGGAGACAAGGGAAACAAACTCATGAGTGACCCTGCCCTTTGACCTAGTGTTGATAACGAAATGCTCAGGGTATTTCCTCAGCAGCATCAGCAGTCCGTACCATGCTTTACCCTTTGCTTCCGGAACTGCCCAGTTCTCAGGTGTTAGGTATCTCCTCACACGACTGTGATGCCATATGTTCCCGTAATTCTCCAGTATCTGTCACAGATATAGGACACAGTTATGATGCCTCATCACCACAACGGGAGATTCTAAATATAAAGCAGCATTCTAGCAAAACGTAGGAACAGAGTATATGTTTGCCAAGTTTACTAAAATGTATAGAAACATTCGTCCGAACATAAAAATCCAAAAGAAAAGATGGTATTGAACTAACCACGGAATGAAGCTTCTCCATAGCCATATACTCCCCTGGACCACACGAGTCAGAAAGCACATTGGCAACAGATGACACAACATCTTTTTCCTCAAGCTGCAAAACTTGCTGATCATCAGCTTCCCTATCCGCCCTTGTTCTTCCCTCTCCCTTCCTCTCTGCACACATTAATTGGATACAGTCCCCCAAATAAATAAAAAATGATCTTAACGCAGATCGGAATCAATGGCCCCACTACTAATCCAAATATAAAGAGAAAAGCAACAAATTAAGTAAAATCCAAACGCCTAGAACTATATATCATGGTTCAAAGTAAGTTTGTATCAAAAGATGAAACTTTTCTTAGAGTAAGCGATGTAACCCAACAATAAACCAAAACAAGAACCACACACACCCATACTCAAACAACAATCTATTCAAAATAAGCAATGTTGGGTTCAAATGATCCACACCAAGGTTCTAAAAATCGGCCTAGCCGCCTATGAGACTTAAACAAAACGACTTTTCTAGAACAATTGTTCTAGGCGTTCAAAAAATCTCCACTCCGCCTAATCAATAATCCCATATAGAACGTCTAAAGCTTAGCAGTTTTTTGAACATTGATCCACACTAACAACCAACTCAATGACTCCAAAACTCTCTCAAGTATAGAACTACATAGCAATGCTCAAAACCTATCAATCATTACAAGCAAAGAGAACAAGCTAAAGATTAGTTATACCAACAGAAGCAGGTGCAGACCCTCCATACCCCTCTCTCCTTGAGTTCTTCCCACTCCTCCTCACATCATCCTCATCATCATCATCATCATCATCAAAGAAGTCTCTCCCCCTCCCACCTCTCTTTCCTGAACCAGAACCAGGATACTGATTATAAGGCCCAACAGGCCCAGAAACAACATGCCTACTAGGCCCACCAAGGATACTCCTCACAGGAAGCAGAAAGTAAAACTCCTTATCTCCGATCTGAAGCAAGTCCTGCGAGTCAAGCTTCACGGCAGGGTTCCCGGGGAGGTGGAGGACGCCTTCGACGAGACACCCGTTCTTCCCCAGCACCTCGAGCGCGAACCTGCGGCGCGTGAAGTCGTAGAAGATCCGCGCGTGGTTTCGGGAGATGTTCATCCCGCCGCCGAGGGAGGAGAGGTCGACGTCGACGGTGGATTTCTTGGAGTTGCGGCCGAGGACGATTGAGTACGTCTGCATGTAGTACTCGAAGTCTTCGCCCTGGAGCTTCGCGAATCCCACCTCCACGTTGCTGCTCTCGATGGATGTCGCCATGAGGAGGAAGTTTCGTTTTCGAATTGGGTTTGAAATTGAATTGAATTTGATCGTGGTTTTGGGAGAGGGAGGAGATGTGTGTGTTTGGGTGAGAGGATTAGCTTATCCGAGGTTGGGATAGTAAGGAGCGGGTTTGATTTTCCCAATCCGGTTCGGTTCGCGGATCAATGTTGCGAGATAGGCGGATTTTAGGATAACCAAAAATTGATTTATTAGT
Organism: Brassica napus; assembly: GCF_020379485.1. Classification (NCBI taxonomy): domain Eukaryota; kingdom Viridiplantae; phylum Streptophyta; class Magnoliopsida; order Brassicales; family Brassicaceae; genus Brassica; species Brassica napus. The sequence goes on from NC_063442.1 coordinate 2,757,626, forward strand.
GGCAATTTCAGTTGACATAAAACAAGTCAATATTAAGAATCTACCACTTTCTCTCTAAAATGGTAGAAGACTGGTATTTCTATACTACTCCTATCCTATGTATAAGCCATATTTCTAGTAAAATACCAACATGCAAATCTTTATTGATATGATTTTTAAAGTGGTAGCCACATGTTTATTTTTAAATCTGCGACTACGTAGAATTTAAACCACGCGATTGTGGTTGGCATTTGCGCTTTTGAAAAATAACAAAATTATACACTCTATTAGTAATGTTATTCTTAGCTGTTAACTAATATTGTAATATGTTTATATTATACAATTAATAGAGTTACTGATCTACTGAAACAAATGGTAAACGCATCAGTTATAGCTTTGGGCTACAAAAAAAGTATTACATATTGATCTTGTAGCTATACTAGCTAAAATCATTATATATGATGGAAAAGTAATGGTGGACAAGAGTAAGAGTAGGTAGTAAACTATATTATCGGATAATTCAAATATTAGAGGTTACCATCGGTAAAGAAGATGTCACATTTCTTAGCTGTTAATTAAATAACATATATCAGTGTCAGTGTTTAACTAATAGTGTATACTAGTGATCAGTCCCGTACTACGTACGGGTAAAGATTTTCATATCAAAATTAGAATCTATTAAAATTATTTTTTGGTGTATATTGTGCCTTATGAAACTTGAATACTTATACTTAGTTAGATCGATATATTTTAAGATAATGTAGAATTCTAGATCCAGTGAGGTAACTGGTGAGATCCTTCACACAATTTATGTCCTGATATACTGCTATTGTAATTCTAGATTCAGAGAATTTTGTTTTTAAGAGAATCTACAAATCTGATAACAAAATATGTACGTAACGATTAAAAAAGTTAACAAATAAAATCACCACATTTTCTATAAAACTATATGCACAAAAAAGGATTACCAACCTCATCAGATTACGTCTTCATATAGATAGTAGACATGAGGGTTTCTCGTTGGACGTTGCCCTTATTACATGAGTGTTTTTAACATCCCATTTACTGCCTTCTAATTATCATCGCTTTTTTTTCTTGTGGGACGTCTCATGTCTCTTAAGGGCCTTCTACGGTTGTATGTATGCTTTAACGCGAGTCTCTCTTACAGTCTCCTTCCCTAAAATATCATCATCACACAAAAAAAAAGCACATTTCAGCAAAGAAAATTTTGATTTAATCTATTTTCAAAATGCTATTGACTTATTTTCTTCACAGCTTATCTTTTTCATGATGCATTATGTAGCTTTTGCCTGTATCTATAAAAGTAAGAACAAAAAAAGAAAGCGATAAACAGATTAGAAGAGAAAATTGTCTATGAAGAAAAATCAAATGACATAAATTATAATTTGAGCAAGAACAGTTTAGGCTTTTAGAATTACGAACCTGGACTTTAACGTTCATTTGGAAACTTTGGCGTACGTTCCTCGTATCCAATCCACAACAAATGTGATTCCCCCAAGTCTTTGAAAGGATTTTTTCGAAGACTATTGTTATGCAACTTTTCGCCAATGGAAGTTTTCGATCTATCTGGTTGGGATTTGAAATTTTTACCACAATTTGAAGAGAGTTAGGTGCCTAGCAATTACAAATAATATTGGAATATTACAGTTTCCAGAATAATAAGTGAGTTAAATCTTCTGTAGAAAGAAAGAAAAACTGCTCCAAAAATCGTGAGAACATGGGAGTAGTGGAAAAATATCAGGGATTTTTTGTATAGGAAAAATAGAAAATAATTAATAGACAAATATACAAAATTATTTTTTGATTTATCTGTATTTGCATTTTTTAATTTGTAAAATAAATTCCACATGTCAGAATTTTATTGGTGAGATGACTTGTGCTTTAGTATATAAGGGATGATAATTTGAATCATTAGTAGTTATTCTTAGTTGTTAAGCAATATTGTGATATGTTTATATTGATAAAGACATTAGATATGGTTTTAAGCTACGGAGAATATTACATATTAATTGTAGGTAAATTTACTACCTACTATTGTTTACCATTACCCAAAACATCTATACATTTCCCCATGATATATACTACTGATGGTATGTATATCATGTTCTTAATTGTTAATTAGGATTTTTGTATGTTAATTTAGCAACATTCATAGCAACATTACTAGTCGATCTCCTATTACCATTTGAAACAATATTCTTATTAGGGGATGAAAAAATATTTCTAATTTATATATATATATATATATATATATATATATGCTTATGTTTTTTTTTCTTTTTCTTTTATATATGCTTATGTTGTTATTGGCAATGATTATCCTTACTTGATGAATGGAAAAATGAATACTTATTTGAGATGAACTATCAGTAAGACAATTACATACCTTAATATCATTTGTAATTATCAGTAGGTAGTATATCATTTACAGTATAAGGTTACAAAACACAGATAACGGCAATATTGGGTAACAAAATAGAAAAATGATAATCAGAAAAGTGGTGGCTAAGAACACCAATAAGTATGCTTGAAATCATTAAAATCATTTGGAGTATATATCATTCTTAGTTGTTAAATAATAGTTTATACGAAATTGGAATCATTAGTGGTGATTTCTCTGAATATATTAAAAGCTAAAACCTATGAATATGTTTGGTGTACTGGTTACGAGAATACCTTAACTGCTACATATATAATTAGCTTTTAAGTAATAAGTTAAACAATGGCTATGTATGCTGGTTATAAAAATGGTGAAATGCAATCACCAAAATAGGTTGTGGTAAGGGTTACGAAAACAGCTTAACTGCAATTTATACATTTAGTTAGTAATACATCAGTATATGCTGAAAACAATGTACAGTAGTATATGTAATTGGGAATAAAATAGTAAAATAAAGATAAAAAACGAAGAAAACAAAATTAACAAGATCAGTTAGCATCTTAAAAAAATAAAAAAAATAAATAGAATAAATATCCAATAAAAGATTGTGATGACTGTGTAAGAGCATCTCCAATGTATTACTCCATTTTTTACTCCAAAATGCTGCAACACCAAAATGGAGCAACACCAAAATGGAGTAAGGTTTTACTCTAATGTATTACTCCATTTTCTACTCCAAATATAATATTTCTTAAATGATTTTATTTTTATTTTATCAATAATTGCAAATAATATCTTATACTTATAAAAATTTACCAATTAACCCCAACTATTTTATGTTTACGATAAATAATTAAAACATAAATTATTTAAATTAAATATTTATTATTAAAAAGTACAAGAAATCATTAAAAAAGATAACATATATGTGGATTCAACAATGAGCATTAGAATATTTTTCTCACAAATGATCAACTAATGCATTTCGTAATGAAAAATGAGCTTCTTTATCTTTAATTATCCTAAATCGAGCGAGCAAATTTTGAAATCGGACATTTTCATCTTCTGCAATTTCGATATCCGGAGGTGGAGCTTCTCTTCCAAGTTCAATTGGTGCATCGAGTTCACGCTCATCTTCAATTATCATGATATGTAAAATTATACATGTAGTCATAATGTCATGTCACACATTTTTTTTCCAAAAACGAACAGGTCCTTTGACAATGGCGAAGCACGACTGTAGAACTCCAAATGCACATTCAACATCTTTCCTGCATGCTTCTTGTTGCGTTGCAAAATATTTATTTATTGGATATTATTTAAGTAATAAATAAAAACATTAAAGATTCAAAAGACCATTTTATAAATAAAAAAGTTCAACTATGGAGTAATGGGTAAGATTACTTCATAAATGGAGTAACCCTAATCATTACTCTATTTTGGAGTTGAAAATAGAGTGGGGTTGGAGAAGATTTTACTCCATAATGATGTTTGGAGTTAAAAATGGAGTAGGGTTGGAGATGCCATAAGAGAAAGTTCTCCAGAATTACAGGTAATGGCCGTTGTGGAGGAGGACGAACACCAACCAGTAAGCTCTGTATTTTTCCAAAAAGCTTTTAAATTTCTAGAAGATTTAGGATATATGGGAGAATTGAATAGTGTAGAGGGAATTTGCCTAATTTTGACTAAAACGATGTATATAGAACCTAATTTCTCTTTAAAAAAACCATAAGTTTAGTTTTAAAATATATCTTTTTTTCAAAAATTAATTTTAAAATAGTTTAGATCTAGCCGTAAAGATACATGGATCAAAAACTTCGGATATATCAAAACCGATGCGAAACCGAAATGTTATATCCGAATTCGATCCGTACTTGTAAATTTACTAGAATGAAACTTAGGAAGTGTTACAAAATAGAACCAAAATCCGAAAACCCGATTCAAACCCGTTCGAATACCAAATATATGGATCAAAAACCTCTAAACATTAAAAATGGTTTACGAATGGAACTTTAGTCGGAATCGAAAGTTATGCAGACTAGCTCAAGGTATACTTATGAGGTGAATAAATAAAGTAGATCGGTTGAAACCCCTGACTATTAGCTTTTCTACTCTTATCTTCTGCTACCATTACACCCTAGTTTCAGATCAAAAACTCCATGTCTAGTTCCCACTATTTTCTCATACTGACACCACACAGATACATAACGCAAATAGAAGTACGCAGGTGCGAATTGGCATACACAATAAGATCAGGATGCACCATTTTAGATGAGATTCAGCATACAAAAATTGTTTCCATATATATTTTTTCATCAGTAACAGAGAGAGGCATCGACTGAGGTTTTCAAAGATCTAAATTACATAAGACAACAACTAGTAACTTGACATTACCAATGAGAGGGCCTTCTTGAACAATGAAGTTTTTTTCTTCCAACAAAGTGAAACATTCAAACTAAAACGCCAGTTCCTCGAAGTCCCTTCAATGTTCCAACACGAATAATGACGAATTTGAGTCAGGTAAACCATTAGACCTGTGACACAACCATTATCCTGTTTACTAAACCAAATCTAGAGATTCACATAATCATTAGATGAAAGAAACTAACGTTAGTAAAGCCTTACAAGGTGGCTGGTAATCTTCATCTGGTGGTTGGAAGGAACACTCGAATCAGCTCTTTTGCAGTCACCTTTTTCCTACAAGTAGGGCACTTGTTTTGGCGAGATATTGCCATCTTTATACATCCCTTGCAGAAGATGTGACCGCATTTCGTTGACATCTCCTCCGTAAACGGGCACATACAAATTGGACAAGAGAATTTCGGCTCCTCTGGTGGAGGAGGAGGTGGAGCCTTTGAGCTACACACACTCTGCACATGCTCACAGTCGATGACAGGTTGATTAGGAGGAACCCTTCTCCGTTTGTTGGGAGACAATCTAGTCGTACTACCACCTGCACTCAACCCGTTCAAGTAAGAAAACAAACACAAGAGAGAGACAACAATAAGAGTATAAACTCACCTGACTCTACATCAACCATTAACCGTCTCCGACGTGCACCTGTTGATTTACTTCTAGCCTTGAATAAAAAAAACAAAACCGGTGAGAGCTTTTTACAAAAAAACACTGAAACAAGGAGCATACATACATACAGACATACCTCAGCAAAAGCACTTGCGGATGATTCAACAACATCATCTTCAATAGCATCCACATCAATCATGGCCGGAGGAGGGTGAGAAGGCTCAGACTCCCTTTGAAGATCACAGCTAGGCACAATGGGAGATACTCTTACGGAAGCGGAGGTCCCTTCAAGATCAGTGAGTGCCACATTAAGATCAAACACAGCTTTCCTCCGTCTGATCCCTCGAGTTGATCTCCACTCATTAGTGTTCATCTTTGCACCTGTAAGTGTCAGCCACACATAATCTCTGATTAAACTCCTCAACGTAAAAAACAAAACTTTGAGAGATTTTCAGCGATTTCAAATTCGAAAGTGTTCGACTTTATCGAGGTTGAATGAAATAAAACGATAATTCGAAAATCGAGAATCATTATCATTCGTGATCAATAACAAACGATTAGTAGAGAGATAGGTACCTGAAGGGAACTCTTCGATTCGAGGTTCGTGGCGCTCACCGTGAGGCGAATTTTGGGCCGGAGAGGGATTAGAGGAAAGCAAATATGTTTTTGTGTAATTAGGGTTTTTGAAGGATTGAGAAAGCACCCAAAGGAAGGTGAAGAAACGGAAACGAAGAAGGCACGCGGTCTTTGCATCAACGCGATTTTGACACGTGTCGAGGAAGAGGTTGTGGTTTTGTGGGGGCCCACAAGTTCGAAACGGCATGGTTTTTGTCTTTTTTTACTCCGTTTCAAATTTGCGTTTTACATTTAGAATATACAAAAAATTTAAAAATAATTAATATAATTAGTTTATTGTATTTATAATACTTAAATTTATGTTTATATTCTAAACTTAAATTTTGGAAATTAAATTTGAAATTTATTTTTAAAACGTTTTTCTTTTAAAAAGTTTTTTAATTAAATGTATAATTTAATATAATACATTATTTCAATAGTAAAAATATAAAATTAATCTATAAATATTATAAATATCAAATATCTATATTATTTTGAAATAAATAAATTATATATCATACACTAATTTTATATGATAATTATATATAAAATGATTTTCTGCTTTATCAATCATTTTAATAAATACATTAACAAAAACATATAAATTTTGTAACATAATACTACTGCTTTTTTGTTAGTTTTACCAATCAGGTCCTATTCTCGACCAATTCCTGAGTTAGTTTTATTATAAAACCAGCTTAACTTATTGTTCCGGGTTAACACTCTTCTTGATATATCTTCCAGCTGGAGAGTTGCTTTAGTTTCAAACTAGTTTTGGCCCCATGCTACGCATGGGAATATTGTTTTGTTACAGAAATACCAAATTTCAGTTTTATATAACTTGTATAATATAACTTGATTTATCTGAAGGAGATGAATATACATAAACAAACCATTAACACACATCTATTATTTGATTAACCACAAACATACTGAGTTATTGCGATTGTGTAAGCCATATAAACTAAAAAGGCAGAACTTTTTATCATCACCATTCAAAATAAGCATATTCAAGCAAATTGAGAACTTTTTAATCAATTTTGAAAAGTTGATGGACTTGTTTTGTTAACGTTTATTTATTTCACCATGCCAGATGTAACTTTTGCCTATTTCTGTAAAAACGAAAAAAGAAATTTATGATTGAAGTTTAAAAAAAGAGAAATTTATGATTGAACATAAAGAGTTTCTGCATTTTTAAAGTTACCAACCTGACATTCATCAACAAACTTTGGAGTACGCACAACCACCTGTCCACTACAGATTTATGTTTTCTTGTAAAACTATTGTTGCCACCGTTTCTCCATGTCAATATGGATCAAGTATTGTAGAGTCAATAGTGTGAATACGCTCTTTAGAGAGAATTAGGGGCTGTTACAAAGAATTTAGGAATCAAAGTTTCTGAAAGTGAGTAGAGTTGAATTAAGTTACTGGTATTGTGAGTTAAATCTTAACTAAAAAGAAATATTAACCGTTCCAAAATCGTGAGAATGAGATCATGGGTGTAGGTATGAGAAATATTAGGGATTTTTAATTTATAAAAAAAATAAAAGCAGTTAAAAGATAAATAAGCAAAACTCACGAAACTGATTGTTGCCATTTAAATTCTTTTGTTTTTGTTTTTTTTTTTAAATTTGTAAACCAAATTCCATGTGTCAGAATTTTATTTGATAGGTGACTTGTGATTTAGTATATAAAGGATGAGGTAGTTTGTCCCACAACATGTATAAGTATACATAGCACATGCAAAAATAAAAGGGAAATTGTATATTTTCTAAGAAAAAGTATAGTAGCTAACTTATTATTGAATAATATTGAAAGTCGGACGCAACATTTCATGTACATTTTTGTCATTTAAAACACTCACTCATGTACCTTTGAACCTCAATTGTAAATTGTATTAGCACAACACACAAGGGCTATATATATATATATAAACCCAAGTATATTATATTACAAGTTTCATAAAAGCTTCTTAGATATACATAATATATATACTATATGAAAACAAATCATATGTAGTGTTTGTTATGTACTTATGTTCCGGGTTGCAACGTATTTAACCTAAAGCATTACCATGCAACTCATATAACAATAATGGAGACGAAATTGTAGTGTTTTCAATCGAAATAAAAAAGATAAACACAAAAGAGTAGTACGTAACAGCAAATAAAAAATTATGCGGAAGCAAACAACAAACAAGGAATTTGATGAAAAAGAAGAAACGAGTTGCCTCACTTGCGGCCCCATGGAGGGAAGCAGCAACTCTGCACATCACATTTTACAATGAACGTCATGTTAGATTGCCAAATATTTTACGTATCGTATGATGAACATGTGAGGAGTCTTTTTTCTGAAAAGTTTATGAAAATGTTTCAATATGTCTCAGACTCGGATCAACCAAATATTATTTAATGATATAGGACATGTAGGTACGTAATTGAAGAGTACAGCCAAGGAATAATAAGCTAGCTTGTCACTGAATGTCAAGGTTGTCTACCATGTAAAATATACTTATAATCATAAATGAAAGTAGTCTATGATATATTTTTGATTCATGGCTGTACTCTTTAATCAAAGCTGTATAGGTACTCAAATAACTGTATGACAATATAACAATAAATAAACGAATATAAATACCTTGGGACTAGAAGGTAGCGGTTGGTGGCGTTGGTCGTTGAGTGGTCGAGTCGGGGTGGTATGAGAAGATCCATTGTAAGACCTCACATTCCCACTTTGTCTCCTGTCTTCCTTCACTTTGTCAAAGATGAGTGTGTAACTCTGATTCTCCGAACCCGATCCTGGAAACGGCGGAATTGCGACCTTGGGGAAAATTAATGTATTTAGCGATATATATATTGATGAATTGTGACAAATTTTGTACCAAAAAATGGTAAAAATGATATCATGTTGGAAGTTTTTGACACACATGCCGTCTCAAATTATTTATATGCCATATTAAAAAAAAAATATTATCATCATACTAAACGAATAATGATATAGTTTTAAAAACTAATAGTTGGATTTTCTTTTGAAATACTATGACCTAAATTCAGAACTATACTAAAAATTTAAAGTTGCAGATTCCAATTTATATGTTTTTTTTTTAATATTTTTTTAGAGTGAGAGCCGTGTTCGACCGGCTAAAAGTTCTTTCTTGTTCGAGAGGAAACATTCTCGGTTAATTAATAAAAGTGTACGTACCCTTTCACTGTTCCGACCTCTAAGATTGGGTATCGGTTGCACCCTTGGAGGTTCATGTTGTTGACGTCTATTTGTTTCCGGTGGATTTCCATGTGACCTACCTCCACCACCATATGCTTGATGGTTGTATGTTTCTGCTGGAGGAGGAGCTCTGACTCTGTTGTTTCTTTCATTGTGTACAGGAGACGATCTGAACTCGGTTTCTTCTCTGCTACTGAATCTTTCGTGTCTTGGTCTTGCATTGTGGTTTGGTGGTTGGTCATATCTATGATTCGGAGTTTGCGCAGGACTTGGATTCATATTTGGATACTCGTTGGGATTAGACATGTTTGCATTTTGCTTCGTCCTACTCGCTTTATCGAACACTACCGTGAATGGAACATCTTCCTTCCAGTCTCCGAACTTGGGCACGTGTGGACGATTCTGTAACCACAAGGAACCAAAAGACATGTCTTTGAAGACGAGCATTTAAATTGCAAGCATGAGACATAAATCTAAGGCACAAGAAACAGAAATCTCTATGGATGCTAATCATAATCCCACAAAACCTATTGATATTAAGGAAACAAAATTAAAATTTGTGATGTTCCTATAGATTAAAAGGCATATTTGATATTAACTATCTATACACACAAAGTGAAACACATAGAAAGCTATTAGACCCGTTGACTTACTGCTGCCATGTTGTTAATCTCTAGCTGCCAAAAAAAGACGAACTCCTTCAATGGCTCTGAAACAAAGATTATTTTGAGAAAGAGAGAGATGCATAAATATAAAGAGACGTGTCTACACGAAGGCGTTGACGATACATAAAAGTTGACTTGTATTTCTTGTGATTGGGTAAAACAACGACTGTTTCTACGTTGACTTAACTTGCTTTGCATTTTGACGAATGATTGATGAATATGTCTAACATACGACGTGCTTCACGCGTGTTTAGGTACATATGTCCAACATCAGACAAACATCCCAAATGGTCGTCGATACTCACCAACTCCAAAGACGGCGCGCAAATTGGCTTTGGTTTATATTTCTAGACGAATAAAATATTTTAGTTAAAGTACAAAAAAAATGTAAATTCTTGAAAATTTAATTAAAGCCTTGACCAGGTGAAGATGGGGAAAGGACTCCCGCCACTATGACTCTTCTCCAATCTCATGAGCCTTGTTAAAGATTCAGAACAAAGGTGCAAAGCTTGAAACAATGTCTCCCATGGATCAGATATTTCATTTCGTTTTCAGTTATGGTTTCTGAACAAAAGGTTGATACCCTGGCTGGACTTTTTGCTGATAATCTAGCTGTTCAAAATCAAAAGAAAATGTAACAAGGGACAAATTACCAAGTGGAGGTTTAAAAATATTAGGAAGCCAACGCCGTCTGTGGGGATCGAACCCACGGCCACGGGATTAAAAGTCACGCGCTCTACCACTGAGCTAAGACGGCTGGTGTTCACTCTAGCTTTTGTTTTTGATTTAGACCAGAGTAGAATATGAATAGCAAAGCAACTGTATCCAGCTTCGGTCGTATTGTCCCCAAGAGAAATAATATCCAAAGCTCAAAACACTTAATTTATTTTCCCATTCCAACATTCCTTTTCAATCTTTCAATATCAGTGCTTTTCTCTCTGTTACAACTGTTTTAATCTCAAAACTCTACCTACTTTTGTCTCTTGACATACATATAACGAGAAAGAAAAGGGTCAATGACAAGCATAAGTGCATGATCCTTTTGCCTTTCTGACGATCATTCACCCTAAGCTTGACGCAAACCTATCCACGTTTAGATCCCAAAGCAAGAAGTATCTTCTTCCTCGGGCCTGAAAGCAAAAACGAACACACCTTGTAAAGACATAGCAAGTGGATGTCAAACAGAGAACTCAAATCTAAGCATGGTGATGAATGCATTATACATATTATCTTATTAGTGGCCATTGTATCATGAATCTACTGAATTTAAGGACTGTTGTTCACTTGTTCTACACAACTAGTAAGTCAAGCTAAAATTAAAAGCATGGTGAAAACAAATCATGTAGCAGTTTGTAATGGATTTTACCATTGGTGTAGAGCTTTGAGGTCATCATCTGTCATATGCATTCGAGCATCCATATCAATCAACCTGGAAAAAAAGACAGAACACAATAAGAAGAGAACACATAAATTAACCTAAAGAGTAAATAGATTTACATACTTCTTCCACCTGAAATGAGGTCGAGTATTTCTCGAGAACCCAGTGATTCCAGGAAGCTATCAACCGACGTATCAGTCTGAACCAAAAGATAAAAGAATAAAACTAAAGAATTAGTGCTGCTTTAACAGCGATCCAGTCAAATGAGGCATGCCATACACTCCTATTGACTGTTGGTTAAGAATTAAAGATTTACCATACCATCAATTTGGTATGTAGACGAACCGGAAACATTTTGTTGTTAATTCTTTCATCTTCCAATTATATAAAAACCATTTTCATATCACCTTTTTTTCTGATCCATAGTAGTATATAGCTTACCAACAAAAAAAAATCCAAAATACTTTGGGCTAATCAAACATTTTAAGAGCAGGAAGAGATAATAGTTCAGTTTGTGTTTATATGTGTTAATCATCCAACATAATATTTTTTGGTATAGGATATTGCATTTTTGAACATATATATTATATTCTCCAACTGTTTTGTTATACAAAAAAACAAGTTTCCTAAAAGTTTGCAGCTTTTGATTTCAATTCGAAACTTGCTACATAATAAACAGATCTTGTCTTCTTTCTTGCATACATAACCATGAGCTATTTGTGTCCTAACACATTCGTCACAAAAACTCAACTCAAAAAGTTTATAGAAGATGGACCAAACCCTCCGTGTTGATGCAGCATTGCGTCAATTTGATATCCATCCTTAATCTCCATCTAACAAACACAGTAAAACAATATCATTTTTCAGAAAGGCTTAATTAAGTTATATATATGATAACAATGTATGTACATACCTCATCAGGTGTTTTATCCTTATTAATCATCGTGCCTCCCTCTGATAAGAAAGCATATGTTCCCGACTCCGCACCTCTCGCATCATTATACCGTTCCATCACTTTACTCATCTTATCGTTCCTTCTCATCCTAAACACTCTATGTTCCTCCTCGTCCTATATAACAACACACACACACATGTGTATATAATATAGTCTCATGTGTTAAACTCGATGATGTAAAGATTCAACATACCTGACCCTTCACACTCACAGTAACATGAGTCGACGAGCTCGAGACAGAGGCGGAAACACTAGTGGTAAGGTGGGTGTCCCGTATGTTCCCGCAAGCATGTTCCAGATCTCCTTTGTAGTTGTGGCACTAGAAACGATCGGTTGCACGTTAGGACTTAGGAGACAAGCTGCCAAGAATAGCGCTGTAAAGCATTATGTCTTGTCTTTTCCATGAAGCTCGTGGGCCTCGAGAAGAGCACGCACCTGAAGCGTCCATGTGATGTAGTTGTTGGTGGTGAGCTTGGTGATGCCCGCCATCTTGACGGATATCAAGGGGGTTTTAGGGTCCAGGGCGTTGAAAACCAGTGCGGTTTTAGCAGAGGAGGATGATGTCTTGAGAGTTGACATAGGAGAGGAATAGATCTAGTTTAGTGGCCAAGGAGGAGAGAAAATGAGAAAAGAGAGAGAAAAGTGCTGTGATAACATGTAGTGTATATGAGTATATATCTAGAATAGCATGATGAGATTATATATACAATAAATATTTTTACAAATGAGGCGATCGTACTAGGGTAAATCTAAAATAAAGAACGTATACACAAATCTCAATATACTCAAAAACCTTATTCACTTCCAATGCTTACATTAACCCAATCTGACTGATCAGATCATTAATTTCTCAAAGTACTAATACTAGAGATAGGACGCACTGTAGACTGTACTATATATCAGACTCATGCATGATAATGAAAAAACTAGACACAACAAGCACTGTATTATACTGCAAAGTGCAAACTAGTGAATGAAGATGAAAAGACTATATACACACCGCTCCACGTACATTTAATTGTAGCTAGGAACCTATCAGTTAAACATTTATGGTCAGTTAATGCTATATTTTTGTGAACTCTAGAGTTCACAAGTCAGGTACTAACATTTAACGAGTACTGCCCATTTACGATGCAGTATTCGTGTCAACACATACTATTGGTTCTAATATTCATTTGATTTATAGGAAGAGAAGACCCAAATCAACACTTTTAAAGCCATCAACTAAATTGCACTGGTCCAGCTTCTGGTCTCCTTCTGATCTTTGGCTGAGAGTATCTTGTAAACAACAGTTCTTTCCGGCGATTAAATCCCAGCTTGCGCGTTTTCAACGAAGTATCAGTGATTAACGGCGGTTTAGTTAATTTCTAAGGAAAGATCACGTGCTAGCTAAAAATAGCCACGTGACATTAACGTCGTTAGTCTGGTGAGTTAGGACATGGACCTTTCTTATATAACTTAGGCCCATACGCCTTACTTAAAATTTTATTTTAGGCCCATGAAATGATTGTTTCCTAACCCACATAATATTTGTTCTAAAAACCATACCAATTTTATGATTACCTACCATTTTTAGTTATATTCGGTAAAACGTTTATTGCAACTTTTAACACCTTTGTCCATATGTGAGTTATAAACTCAGTTGAATAATGTGAGAGAGTACACAATTGGATAATGATTTTTATAGAAAATGCATTGAAGGAGGGGATTGAAGGATACGTCGTCATCGTCATTAATTCACCATTAGCCATCACTGACTATTGACTAATAGAATCTGACTAGTAAAAAAAAATAAACGTGGCAGTTGACAAGAGAGTTAACACCGATAGAGGGAGTGAGAGATTAATAAATCTAAAAAGTGATTATTGATTAATGATATACGGAGCAAAAAAAAAAAAAAAAAATCGCGAGAAAAGAGGAAGCACGACGACAGATTAGAGAAACTAGGAAGCGTGCTTTGCAATGGTCTTTTCTCTCATAAATATTGACTAGTGTCTTCCTTGAGAGAGAGAGAGAGAGAGAGAGATAAAGTCGCCTCTTTTAATATTTTGTTTGTTCTGTGAAGGTAAGCACATATCGCGAGAAGTCAGTGATTCATTAACTGCTCTCTGCGTCTTCCATACCTCGCGTGCATGTATTTTGATTTTGAGTGGTATTGATTTTTTACCTTTTTTCATTTTTCTGGGCAACGGCTAGTTCTTCGGATGGATTACGGAGAAGATGGGTAACATTCTCTCTCTCTCTCTGTCTTTCGTTTTTTGCTGCTTTGTTCATCTCGATTTTGGTGCTTTTTGATGTGTCTGTTTTGGTTTGATTGATTTGATTAGTGTAATATAGAGAGTCATAGTGGTCTGATTCACGTGCTCAATGCCTGGGTTTTGGGGGGTTTGATTCATTTCTGGGGAATGAAAATGTGATTTTAAGAATGTTGGGTTACTTAATGTTTCATCAAGTTCTCGTCTTTAAGACTTTTGTTTTAGCTTACCAATGCTCCCAAGTTTCTAAAGTCTCCCCCTTTTTTGTTGTAACCGTGCTCTATGTTTGGTTTCTTAGTTCATTAAACTACACACATTGCTCTCAGTATCTAAGGTTGCTATGTTGTGGAGTATGATGTTTTGATCATGTGACTTGATGTCTGCAGTGTCCCCTCGTGGAATTGGCAAACGCAGAGCTATGATCACCCACCACAGTCTACTACTCTCTGTAAGTTCTTAGTTATTATTTTAGTCTCTTACAGCACTGTGACTAAAATAGTTCTTCTGATTCCAGCTGATGTGACCATGACTGAAGTCATATTGAACCAAGAAGACCACTCCTACATGTTTGATGATGAATCCACCCCGGTTAAGGCCTGTAGCGAGCTGGGTTATCATGTCACAACAGGTTGGAATCAAGTTTTATCATTTTTTTGATTTTCAGATGTCTATTTTCAAATCTAAATGAGTTTGGGGATTCAGATGAAACCATCAAGAAGATGGAAGTGCAGCAGAGTGAGACACGCTCTGCTGTAAAGAGGCGTCGGATGTTGCATTTCGAAGACCAGCCTATGGAAACATCCCTCTTCAGCTCTGAGTGTTTCTCTTCAATCCTTAAATCAAGCGTGAGTACAGTACAGACCTCTCTGGTAATGGTTTCTCTTTTATGTTCTGATTGATGTTTCTTCTATGAGTGTTTAGGCTAGAGATGAAGCATATGATGAGCTTTTACCAGAAGGATCTCAGCTTATACAAGGGTTTTCAGAAGACGCATCTGCCTCAAGCTTGGAGGGACTTGATCTGTATGCAGAGGAGTGGTACGCTGATTGCTTGAATGATCCCGAGACTCAAACCCTACCTACTGATGACTTGTATGTTTCCATGTTTCTTTTTGTGTTTAAGTCTCCTATTTGCTTTCAGTAACTGATTACTATTCGCTGTTCTTTCTCTCTCAGAAGCTTTGGTTCCCCTGAGGTCCAGATAGATGTTTCAGGTCAGACTCTTCTTTAACTTTGCTCTATCTCTAGCCTTACTTTCTCTAAACTCCATGTGTGTTTTGGGTGCAGAGTACTTAAACGTGCCACCAGAAACAGAAACCAGGGAAGTTAGGAGGCCAGTGACTCGTTCTTCTCCAAATGTTATCTTTAAAGGTAATAATAATATACTAAAACGTTTTTGAGTCACACAAAATGAAGAAAACAAAAACGTCATTGTAATGTATATAGCAGGTAGGAAGTCATTTGCAAGGCCGGTTCCAAAGCTTCCATCTTCCATCATCTACCCATTTGCATTCATCAAACCGTGTGGGGTTCATGGAGACATGACTCTCAAGGACATCAACAAGAAAATCCAAACTCCACCAGCAAAAGCAAAGGAAGACAAGGAAGAGGCTCCAGTGATCCAAACCTCAGCGTTCTCAGGGAAACCAGTTGTTGGGAAGACTAAAATCCGCACAGAAGGTGGCAAAGGAAGCATCACAATCATGAGGACGAGAGGCTAAACTTTAAGTTAAAAGAAAATTTAAACTTTTTTGCCTTATTCTCATAGGCCCTTCAATAGTCAAAAAGGGTCTTTAATCAAAGTACAGCGGCTAATATTATGAATCAAGTTCTTGTTTTCATTTTGGTATCTCTTGTAAGAAAGTGGAACTGCTGAAGGATCTGTAAACCCTGGTTAGGATATTTTTTGGTTTGTATAAAAAGTCTCTTTGTTCTTAAATGTTGTTGGAAACTTTTAATATCCAAAACTTTGTTCATGTCTCTTAAACTCTCTGATCTTTTCAACCTTATGTATATAAATTCGTCATTTAATATTTTGAATATCTGTCATGTGAGACACTCTTTTGATACAAGTCACGTGAAAACGTATTTGATGTACTGATATCAATCAAACTATCGATAAATATCAATCACGTCAAATATATCTTCAAATTCAAGTAATTTTTTTCTCAAATACGGATTTGATTTCATGTCATGTTGGTCTCGTGGAACAGAGAGTTGTTGTGATTCTCTTAGCGTGTAGTAAGTTGGAGTAGAAATAAATTGGAACTCAAGAAAGATAATATCAGGACAAAATCTCATACAACACCCTAAGTAATGATAAAGTATAATGGGTCGGTTCAAAAACATGCGAAGACAGAGAACACAACTAGTGATGATGATGATGATCTCCTCTTCAATACTTAACAGGTGCAAGAATTTCGAGCTGTGCACCGAGCTTCTCTTCGGCAACCTTCTCAGCCTTGGCTCTAAGTTTGTTAAGTTGTTTCTTTCTCTCGTAAACCACTTGAGATCTCTCCTTCCTCTTCGTCTCCAGCTCCTGTTTCATTCCCACATTAATAATTACATCAAACACCACTAATAAAGCTTAAAAGATTGTTTCCTAAAGGTTGGAGAAAGAAAGAGATGCATCATACCTTGATGGTGTCGTAGTGGTTCCACCCGACTTCAGAAGAAAGGCGACCCAACAGGCAGTACTTATGACCAGCTTGAAGCCTCAACACCCTGCAAAGTGAAAAAAAAAAGGGATGATTATGATACAGAAGTAGAAAGTCTGTGAAAAGGGAAGGGAAGAGGGTAAAAAAAGGGACAAACTTGAGAGCATCAGGGATAACCATCCTCTTGACCTTGTCGTATGGTGGAGGCACACCTTCGAAAACCTTCATGCGTGCAAGCGCAGCAGCTCCACGCTTCGTCTTGTGTGGAATCATACTGCAAATCAAATCACACAAGGAAACTTTCACTCAGCTAAAAGTCACTTCAAAACCAAAACTTTCACAGAGGTAACTTTTACTCAGTTAAAATCACTTCAAAACAAAAACTTACACCACAAGAAACCCTTCCAAATGCATCATACAACAACCCATAAACTTTCACCCAGCTAAAATCACTTCAAAAACCAAAACTTTCACACAAGCAAGTGAGCAACCCTTTCCAAATACATCATACAACCACACATAACCTTTCACTCAGCTAAAATCACTTCAAAAACCAAAACTTTCACACAAGCAAGTGAGCAACCCTTTCCAAATACATCATACAACCACACATAACCTTTCACTCAGCTAAAATCACTTCAAAAACCAAAACTTTCACACAAGTAACCCTTCCAAATACATCATACAACCACACAGAAACATTAATTCAGCTAAAAAACCATCTCAAAATCAAAACTTTCACCACAAGTAACCCTTCCAAATACATAATACAATAACACAAAAACATTCACTCAGCTCAATAACCACTTCAAAATCAAAACTACCACACACAAGTTACCCTTCCAAATACATCACACAGCCACACAGAAACATTAACTCAGCTAAAAAATCATCTCAAAATCAAAACTTTCACCACAAGCAACCCTTCCAAATACATCATACAACCACACAGACACATTCACTCAGCTCAAACCACTTCAAAATCAAAACTTTCACACATGTTACCTATCATACATACACCCAAACACTTTAATTCAGCTAAAATCACTTCAAAACTGAAACTTTCAATCAGCTAAGACTAAGACCACTTCAAAGACCAAAACTTTCACACATCTAAACCCTTCCAAATACATCACACAACCACACAATCATCTAACCAGTGACGTATACACATTCAAGTAAACACACTCAGAGATTGATATAACGAACCCGCGAACAGTGCGCCAGAAGATTTTGGAGGGAGCACGGAAGTGAATGGGGCCGTGAGAAGGCTTAGTGTTCATACGCTTGCGAAGGAACCTCATGTACTTCATTTTCTGTCGGACAAGTCCACCGGAGAGGCAAATCTCCTCGCACCGCACGATGACCACCTTCTGCCCGTTGAGCAGCTCCTTGGCCACGATCGACGCCAGACGCCCCAGCATGTGGTGCCGCGCGTCCACGACCACGCGCTTCGAGCATATGCCTGATCCCGACACCATTTTTGTGTGCTTTCTTCGTCCTTGTCTAAGCAAAGCGGCTCGCAAAAATTATATCCGAGCAAGTGTTGTTGACCTAAGGGTTTTGAGGGTATTTTCGTCTCATTCGTATGTATTTTGTTAATGGGCTGAGTAATTAATTCATATGCTGCATAAAGGCCCATTAGTGAGACGGGTCCTTAAAAGTGAAATGAAACCCATTTCACAGGAGACTGACCTCGTCAAAACGTTCAGTTTGAGAGGTAGGTAGGTAGGAATTGTTTTGTAAGCTGTGGGTAACTCATATCACCAACATTTTCATCGGTTTTTTTTTTTAATATACAATTTGTAAGATTCTACAAGTGAATACATGAATAAGAACTTGGTTTTGCTATTTTTTTAAAAAAAATTTCCAGTAAAATCTAATCCGAATAAAAAGGTTCAAATATCCAAACTATTGCAAGCATTGTATATTGTGTTCGTATGTGTGTGTTATTTGCACGGTAAATGATTAAATTGGGAAAGAAGTTCTTACAACGTTTAAATTTATCTACATTAGACGAGAAAAAGCGACCATTCTATTATTTTAGACATTATTTTGAATTTTTAATCAGTTTTTAATAGTTTGTTGTAAATACCACATCAAGTTTTTGGACAATTGTTATTTGAATATGAATGAAATTGTTTTGGTCTGCCATATATAACTAAATATATTAATGTTGACAAAAAAAATATGGCAATTAATACGATATGATTAGCTAAGCAGAAGCATCTAAATGAGATTTATTAGCAAGGCGCCAGATCTCTAAAAGCTAATTAATATTAACCCTATCACTTCACCAGACACCTACCTACACAGGGTAAAAAAAAGGCGGTTGGTGAAAGGGCCCATAACAGATTCCATATCTCATTCCTTTTGAGTTTTTTGTTTGTGTTTCATTGGAGAATGGGCGGAGGCGGCAAAGTTTACACCTTAGCGGAGGTTTCACAGCACACTACCAACCAGGATTGTTGGATCGTCATCGACGGCAAGGTTCCCACTACTCCACTCTCTCTTTATCACTCTTTGGATTCACGATCTTGGAGTTTTTCAGTCTCACTATCTGCATGTAACCTTAGATCTGATCAATCTTCGTTAGCTAGCTATATAATTCACTGATAATTAGGATTCGTTAATTCAAAATGTAACTGTTGATTCTTGCCTAAGAAGAAACTAACTCTCCATGTCTATTTGATTATAATTTTGATGGGTGTGTATAGGTTTATGATGTGACCAAGTTTTTGGACGACCATCCTGGTGGTGACGAGGTCATCTTGACTTCTACAGGTAACTTGCATGTTTCTTCTTCTCTTATTATGAGTTTTTAGCAAATTCATTACACAAAACAGATCTTTGTTTTTTTTTTTTTTTTTTTTTTTGTAGGGAAAGACGCGACGGATGATTTTGAGGATGTGGGACACAGTTCGACTGCAAAAGCTATGCTAGATGAGTACTATGTTGGTGATATTGATACAGCCACTGTTCCAGCCAAAACCAAGTTTGTTCCTCCTTCTCCTCCTAAGCAGACCGAGTCTAACCAGAGCAAGAGCTCGGATTTTCTCGTTAAGATCCTTCAGTTCCTTGTTCCTCTTCTTATTTTAGGCTTGGCTCTCGGTGTCCGTTCTTACACCAAGACTCCTTCTTCTTCTTGAGGACTCTATTGGGTTGGGTCTTTGAGTGTCTGGTTACACTCTTTGCCATCCTTTATATCTGTCTGTTTTGTAAAGACTTCAAAATATTGTATTCTCTTTTGAAGATCAAGTGGATCAGCTACATTTATTTGTCTTATATTACATGGTTGAACTTGAGTATCATTCACTCGCTGACAATTATTCTCAACTCTCAAGCGTTGTCTTAACACTCACTTTAAAAGCAGCAAACGTGCTAAGTTTCCCCATTTTCTTTGAGAAACTTTGCCCATGAATTTGCGTGAATGAGACCTCTGCATATCTCTCTTCATGCATATATTCCCCTTCTCTAGATCGTTAAGTCCCATTCTCTACCTAGCTTGTCTTTAGGCGACATTGCTGCACTGAGAGCTCCACTGTTGATTCTCCATGACTTTGGCTTTATCTCTTCGTCCGAGTAAGAAGAGCTTAAGTTGCTCATAGTAGAGAACGTGAACTATGGATTGCAGAGGAAGACGCTAGTTTTGCGCAGCATGTGCTCCTGCCTCTTGTGAGAGTTTTTGGAAGTCAATAAGTTTTGAAAGCTTCTTCTTGTCTGAATCTGATAACCCCTCATGTGTCTGATAGAATAAACCAAATATAAAGCATCAGCAAGATGAGCAAACTGTCTTTAAAGCAAGTAAGTTACCTTAAGATAGAGATCAATGGTGTGGTATAAGTCATCAAGTTTTAAATATTTATGAAAATTCTAAAACATTTCATTTTTTTTTTTTGAAATATGGAGTATGTTATAGAATTCGGTTACTAGTGTCAAGAAGATAGTAATAGGAATATAGAGTGTCCACTCGTGAAATACAATAAATATTTGGTGTTAGAAGTAGAATTAAAAGAAGACAATAGACATGGAATGAAAAGAGATCCTTAATGAACGCATAATCTGTCTGCTTGCACGCTATTCGATTGCTTCCTGCATTTAACGCTTTGATTGTCATTATTGTTGTCTGGTCTCCTCTCCAGTAGAAAAAATAAAAGTTTTTGTGGGCTAACAAACCAGCATCCTATGCAACACATATTTTGATCTGTTATACTATATTTGTATAGATTGAATTCATCCTAGACATCTCAGTTGGACCACCCATATTCTTAAATTTCACAGTTTAGTCCAACCATTTTAATTTTGTCTCTGACCTATATTTTCAAATATAGATCGGTGTAGTCCGATTGAAATTGGCAAGTTCAGTTACATTCTGAAAGCATTTGAAAACTATATAGATATGTGCTTTGTAATAGATCTGTGCTTATTGAAGAACATGCACCAAATAAAGTAATAAATAGCTTCTTAAAAGTTTTATTGGTGCAACGAAAGTAAAGAAACGAAATAAAGATTATGCTTAATGCGAAATCTTTTCATTATAACTTTTCATTATTAATACGATATTTATAGTTGGAAAATGCTACTTTTTTAAAGGCTTGAAAAATGCTACTTGAACGAACTATACGGTCCTTGGCTCACATTGACATGCATATGTGCTATGAACAAGGAGTATATGTTTTATTCAGAACTCAGAAGGATTAAGCAAGAGAGGGAACGAGAGTTTGAAAAGAAGGAACAAAAAGTCAAAAGCCTTTCGTAGTCAGTGGTCCTTCTTTTGGCATTTATCTTGTACCAAATAGTACTAAAGGTTCAAACAAAACATTGAACAAGCTGAATACAGATACTCCCAAGTGTGCATTGGTTAAAGAGATGACATACGCGAATCTAAGAGCATCAGCATTAGTGAACCCCTTGGAAGGGGTTCACAAAGCATTTTTTTATTATTATTTTTTTTCTGTTTGATTTTTGTTTTAAAAAAAAAAAAAAAAAAAAAAATTATAACCGGACCAATCGCGGGCCGCCACGTGTCGTGGGGCCCGCGCTACAGTGATGATCCGGGTTCAGTGCAGTGAACTTCTAAGAGGGAGGTTCATTGCTTTTGTTTATTTTAATATTTTTTTTTTCGAAAACTGTGTGAACTCCCCATGGAGTTCACTAATGCAGATGCTCTAAGTATCCCAAAACGTGATTCGTAATAGTCAGCGAGCCCGTGATCATACCATACCCCGTGTTGGTGCGTGTGTATACATCACCTTTACGTGCATGTATTTATGCAGGTATGTATGTTCACTTTCAACCCATTCACTTTTTTTCACTTCTAGTGATTAAAGTAAACAAAGAACAATGATTGTTTTCGAGATAAGATTTAACAGTTTCATCACATGGTGCTGCCCAATTTTCGAGAGACGTTCAAAAGTTAAAACAACAGAAATCTTCTCAATGAACACTGTAATATATTTTGTTGTCTCATGTTTTGTCTGTTTCTTTCGCTTTTTATAATTCAAAACTATGATACTCCCTCGTTTCATTGAAGTTTTGATTATTTACACACATATTAAATTTCTTCTTTTTAACTATCAAAAATATAAATTTATCTAACTATAAACAAAAATAGCAAAAATATGATTGACTATACATTTTTTTGATAAAGTCAAAATTATTTACATTGTGAAACAACAAAAATCACCTAAAACACCATCAACATTGAAACAGAGAGAATATTAATTTATAATTAAAATAATATTTAACACGTTATGTATATATGCATTAAACTATTCATTCACACTGAAACACATTCACGTACAGATCATGCGTCAGGATCATGTCATGAGAAAAAGAGTGGAGGGACCAATCTGTGTGTAGTTGAATGAAGAGTATATATTTTAGATTTCAGAGTAAGGACTCAGCTAGCAAGTCCACACGTGAACCCTCCTATAGGTTTCTTGTGCCATTAAAAGTCTACATCTGAATCATTTTCTCACACTACATGCTTACACACATCCCCATCAATCATCATCGACATATACGCATAGCTTTGAATAAAAACATGAGAAAAAAGACAAACAGAAAAAAAGATGAGCAAACAAATTCACTAACCATCTAAATCCTCAAAAGAGATTAGTACAAATGGTATGAGGTTCATGTCCCTAAAACTACTTTCCAACTTGTTCTCTAACCACATTATTACTTTTTAAGATTACACTCCTGTTTAAAGGATTTTGATGTTCGGTTAATCTGTCTAATTCATTACATTCTTACTTCACACCATATCACAAAAGCTTGCTTCCTTTTCAACTTCATGGACTGACTTGTACCCACTCGTAGCCTCCAGGGAGTGGCACATCATTCACAATATCGAAGTTGTACCTGAAGATATTTTTTGGAAACTCATGAGTGTTCATCCTCTAGTAATGCAGCAAAACAAACCAAATAAAAAAGCATCCTTACTTCTCCATGAATAGCCTCTGCTGTTGCTGCTCTGCATAGGCAAAGAACTCCTCCAGTTCACCAATGGTTGGGACCGTGCTATCTCTCGCTGGTGTACGCATCGACCTTGTGCTAGAACCTGGTGTAACAATGGTCTCCAGATCCTCAACAAAGTTACAAGGCGTGCTCTCCCTTGTGCTGAAAAAAATAATAATCATTAGAAAAATTCAGAGAGATAAAAGAGGCTTGATTTAAGTAAAAACACAAAAGCTAAGACTTTGCTGAGAGAATATGGTCCCATGGGGATTACACAATATGCAATAAATAACAAAGAGAAGGGAAAGCACACATTGTCCCTCTACTGAGAGAAGTTACCCAAAAAAACAGAGAATCCTACAAAAGTATTCCCCAAGTTTGCAAAAAACCCATTAGGTCCCATGAGCATGACCTCACACTACAGTACTTGCACTACACTTATGAGGAAAGTGTCAATTTTTTCATATGATTTTACATATTAAAAAGCTTCTGACATTTATACAACAACCACTTTTGTAAAAAACATAAACCATGTGTTAACAAATCACAGCTTAATGCATATCACTTCCAAACTAATATGCACTAAAACTAATATGTGATAAAAAGAAAATAGTTTTGTTACATTTATAACCTCTGCAATGCGGTACACATGGAACAGACAACAATAACTCTGAAAGTTCTAATCTTTACACCAAAAGAAACCGATAGTGAGCAGTAATCACAACACCAGTACATCAGAACAGAGTAAAGTCCTAAACAAAACCGAACCGAACCAAACATCAGATATATAAAAAAAGACTTGAACTTTTAGTTGTACGACTAAAGCTAACAAAGTTTCAGACAAGCATTAAGTAAAAAAAGAAATCAAACTAAAAACTAACATGTAATTTTCATAACACAGAAGAAAGGAAGTAACTTTAATCGAAATTGGTAAGAAAGAGAAGAAAGTTAGGGCACAAAAAGACCGAACCTTTGTCTTGTCTGAAACTCAGGACTGTTCTCTCGACAAAAACATTCATCACCCGAACCAGCTACGCTCGAGTTAACCGAGTCAATCTTCGAACCAGACTCTTTAATTCCCGGTTTAACCTGTCTCGGGGTCTGCTTCGGTTCAGCCAGCGACGGGGGTTTCTCGAGACGGCGGCTCCGGAGCTGAAGATAGCAAGAAGAGTCGGGGGCGGAGGAAGAATTAAGCCTCTTCAAGGCTAGGGTTTTAGCGGCGGCTCTGGTGCGAACACCCAAAGATGTTGCTTCGGTGGCTTCCATAGAGTCGATGTCACCGGTAATCTTTGATTTCTTAATGTATTTTCCCATCTTCGGACACTCGAGAGGCGGAGGTAGGTCGGAAGCGGGAAGAGAGAATGGGAGGGAAAAGACTTCGAGAGGAGGGAAGAGAGAGCAATGGAGAGGGTTTTCGAGTTTTTTTTTTGTGGGGTTAAAAATTAAAGAAAATGAGAAATTTTATTTTATTTTTAATTAAATAAAACCCCACAAATTCATCATTGTTTTTCTTCAGGGCCTTTTAGTCTAATAAATAGCCCATATTCGTCCGTGTGTGTAACAATTTATTATATTTTTTGTTGTATTTTATATTCTTAAGAAATTTGGTACAACATATTTTATTCTTTAAGAGTGTTTTATATTTTAGTTAACACAAAACTTATCTACATGATGGCTCTAATTGATAAAAATTACTTAAGGCATCTCCAACCACACTCTATTTTCCACTCTAAAATAGAGTTTAGAGTAAAAATGATTCAATGGTATTCTATTTTCTATTCTATAATAGTGTAAACCTATTTTTTACTCTATATATAGAGTAATTTTTTATTTTTTGTTCATCACTCTATTTTTCACTCTAAAATAAGATATCATTAGAGCAACATCCAACTCTATTATAGAGTTACTCTATTTAAAAAAAAAAAATTGAATAAATCATCTCTGGAGATGATCTTACTCTAATGTTATATGCTTAATCCATAATGGTACCAATAATGTTTGCGCATAACTATATTTTCACAAAAATATAATCTATGTCGCCTTTCTTGTATAGTCATCGAACCCTTGAAGATCAAACACTCGTTATGACTCATCTTCACGATTTTAAAAACAAATCAAGAGGGTGAAAAACAAACAAAATGAAGAGACTAGTCAAAGGAAATTGAGATCATATGATTTGGGAATACAACATATCATACTGGTATCTGCTCAAAATGCACATGCTGCTATTTTGTTGATACCCTACTTTTGATAATAATAATAATATTCACCTGAACTAGAAATCATTGAAACCTCTTAAAAAACAAATAGGCTCAAACTGAAACACTGAAAAAGCAGGGACAAGCTGACCACTACTTCAAGACTCTGCTTCCAAGTGTACTCTCACGCTTGGTGGCGTCTAAATAATCACCCTCAATTCCTCAAAATCTATGTCCCTAAAGTCAAGAGTATAGACGAAAGAGGCACCGTGAAACGGAAACCAGCAACAGCATCAAAATCTCCCAAAGATGCCAAGCAAGAACACTTAAAAGAAGGCTCTCACCGAGAAACAAACCCTCCAAGATTCAAGGAAGTAGAAAATAACATCTACGAGCTGCTCCTGATGGTTTCCATGTGATGCTGCAACTCCCAAAAGACTTCCTACAAAAAATTATGAGACTTTTCAAAAACTTATAAAGAAAAACAGAGTAGCTCTGTAGTTATAGTCACAAAAACAGAGAAAAAAGATCAAACCTTTGGAAAATCCTTGCATTGAGTGTGTTTGGAAACAGATCTTATTTTACTAAAAAGAACCTCGGTTATACGTTGCTGAATGCACGATGATGGAGACACAACATGTCCAACCATTGGTAAGACCTTAGAACTCCAGACTAAAACATGTCCAACTATACTCTATGTACATTATTTATTTTATTCAGTTGAAACGCTGAGCTTGTTTATATCACGTCCCACATCGGATTTTCAGTTCTTTTCTGTTCATTATATAAATAGTTAGCAGATAGTATAAGCACGTGTTCGTAGAAAGGAGAGATGGTTGGCATCTCCTCTGACAGAGACGGGATTGACCTTCGGGTCTTGAACACATCCGGTTAAGGCTCTCCACCCTCGGGTGGATCTAACCCAATTTTTTGGGCTTTTTTTTAATTGGGCCTCTTCTTCCTCAATCAAATTTGATCTATCCTCTCTTTTTTTTTTCTTGCAAGGATGAGCTTGTTAAAGTGATAGAATGATCTTGCTACCACAATTCACCTTTTGCTGCTTAGGAGTTTTCTTGTGTACTTCTATAAAATGTGATTTCTTACTTAGGAATCAATGCTGAATTTCTGAGACTTAACGCTACTTATGATCTATCAAAAAACATTGATGGGTTTAATAAGAATCTATATGTGTTATTGTCTATTGTAGTGAAAATCTATATAATTTGCAAAAATAACTTCTACATGTTATGATTATATAAAGGGGATTTGATGACCTGGCTTCTCATTTTTTTTGAGAAACCCATCAATGTTTTTTTTTTTGATAAATCACAAGTGTAATATTGTTATGTCTTTCAAAAACATATCAATGTGTTTGTTTATGTTCCAGCATCTCCATGTTTACAAACATGAACATGCATGCCTACAAAGTAAAAAGTGATTCCTCTATATGCTTAAGATGGGTTAAAAGAAAAAAAAATACTAATCTAATTAAACATTTTTATCATTTTATAACTATTTTATTGAACTTTTTCCGAGTAAACTACTTTTGATATTCAATTATTCTAGTTCAATGCAACCATATTTGACTTTCGATTTACGGATATGGGTTCGAACTTATATCCAAGTATGTCTCCAAAGTTGATTATAATGGAATGAACCCAAACCTTAGACAACCACCAGCGTCAGCCATCAAGCAATTACGAGTGACCCACCCACAAGACATTATTATTATTGTCGTATATACATAGTTACATAAGAGAACATAGTGCTTATTGTCCAATCCATCAAACCTGCGAACGGGAAAGCTATATGCATACTTAGCAAACTAATTGATTTCTAAACGGCGAGATCTGTTCAAAAATTGGCAGTCTCTTAGACTTAAAACTAGTGGCTGTCCTCTCTTCAAACCCAAGAACAAAGTCATCGTCCAACATATTTCCCAAGACATCCTCCATCTCAGCATCTCGCCCACGTGGCAGTGAAGCCTCCAGCTCACTCAGAAGCTCATCAGCTCGTTGCCTTGTTTTACAATCATCCGAACCCGAAACCTTAGACTCGAGAACATCGTCAAGAATCGCTCTTCCTTCTTCAAACCTGCCTTGTTTGATAAGGCACATGGCGAGGTTGCAAGATTTGTTAGCGTCTGGCTCCACAATCTGTGCTTTTCTGTATACAGCTTCTGCCGACAAGTACTTGGCTTGTTGCATATATGCCCACCCCAAGTTCCCCTGTACATTTATTCAAATAAAAATCGATCAGTCCACCGTTGAAAAGAAACATAACATAAATTAGCTTAGACACTAATCATAGTTTTAGTATTAGTTACCAGTAATCTTGAGATTTCTTGTTGAACGGTCACTTGAAACTTCTTGCCGTGTGATCTAGCGGTCTTGGTGGGTTTACCGTTGAAAGCTTCTCCTTGATAGATCTGTCTCAGTTTCCTCTTCAACAATTCAACTTGCTCCTCCATCCTACCGCATTTCTATTCATTATAAGAAATCATATCATGTGAGTGCTATGATAACATATTATTTTGATGATTAGTTCATAGTT
Organism: Brassica napus; assembly: GCF_020379485.1. Classification (NCBI taxonomy): domain Eukaryota; kingdom Viridiplantae; phylum Streptophyta; class Magnoliopsida; order Brassicales; family Brassicaceae; genus Brassica; species Brassica napus. The sequence continues at coordinate 2,785,989 of NC_063442.1, forward strand.
TAAATCTTTTCATGTGAGTTTTATGATAACATATGTGTTGATTCATGGCCTAGATTCACTAGACTATATAATTGCATGCAATATTAGAGTGCAAGTAAGTCGATAAATGTATGGTTATAGTAAGACCTTGTACAAGTCGATAAGGACATTGTCGAGTGAATCTTGAGAGTTCTTGGAACAACGAGGACGAAATGATTTGATAGCTTCGATGGCTTCTTCGGAACGGTCTAGTTGTTTCATTACAACAGCCATGTCTTTGAGAGCACTATCTACTCGGTCTCCTGTGTTAATGGCTTTCCAAAACCAAACTATTGCCATCTCCGGGTTCTTCTCTATCAACTGCAAACCAACAATATTACACTCTTAGTGTTATTAATAATCTGAATTCACTCTTACGTTCGAATATACATTAATGTACATGAGCAAGCAGTGTGCTGATGATGTGCTCTTATAAAAATAAAAATAAAACAAAGTTTGAAAATATGTACCTGAGCATGTTTGGCTTTGACATAGGGAGTATCTCCACAAGGAACTTTGTGTATCACATGAAACAATTCATTGTCTTTCATCATATTGCTTCTTGTTGAGTTGATGTTATTATTCTTCATTTTCTTCAAGCTTCTCTCCATCTATACCTCTCACTAAATATTGAAGTATACAGATGTCTTTAGCAGGATGGGAGAGACAACCTCTGAGCTATGTCTTATATATGTGTACGTTTGTAACTGGGACAAATGAATCAAGACTCTATTTCGTCTTTGTTCATGGGACCTGGCACGACACATGGAGACTTCACCAATCACCAGGTAGGTATCACAGCAAAACGTGCCTTTTTTACCATTGCATCTTTTCTTTTCTTTTTTTTTTATTACATTTTTGATATCTCTTATTGATTTATATTATAAGTTCCAAAAGACTATTTATCTCTCGACGTTGTTATCCTCGTCAGTCCTAACTGTTTAGACAAACATTTTTAGCTGAACTTATCGATTTACCTTAGACACTGCCTTTTGCGTTTGCATGTTGTTTAGCAAAAACGGATATTTACCTTAATAGTGTGTTTTTCTTCAATTTTTTTTTTTTACTTTTTTCGTGTTTGATTTGCTTGTTCACAACAGTACCAATACTATCACGTGTTATGCTATGTTATTTCATACTTATTTTATAAATTAACCAAATCTCGTACCACTAGCTACAACATACTTGCAAGATCTAAATATAGATGCGCATATTAAGTTTCTCAAATTTTAAAGTGTTTTATATAACTGATACATGTCTAATCGTCATATACAATTAAGGTTAACTAAATCTGTTTCATAATTAAGTTTATTAGCTAAATCATATTCATGTTCCAAATTAGGAAAAAAAATCAGTACATAACACATTATAAGCAGATTATATACCAAATGGTGCATGACATATTCAATCTTCATTTGAAAATATTAAAAAAAATCATTATCTAATTTCAATGACCTATCGTCATTTTTGAACACCATTAAATCAATTTTAGTGGATGTGATTAAAATACATATGTGGTTACCACATCAATAACGAGGTATATGTAATCATAGTCACCCAAACGTTCTGTGTAGAAGCGCAGCTCCAATGAATCTAGACTACGCCTGAGGCAGTATTCACTTAAAGAAATCACTCACCACACTGATGACATGGGACCACGACCGTACGATATGGCAATACTACCATTTTGGATTTTGTGAAATATCAAAAGAATAAGGCAAATTTTTACCCTCCACTCCCAAGATGCAACAATATGTAATCAGTTACTGTCAAAAGAGTTATATTGTAGGTTTTTACTTTATAGCAGAGCTGAATGATACTTTTGCATTTTCTTTTCCTTTTTAATGGATTATAAATTCTCAAAACACTGACACAGTTAGAGACAACAATGATAATACTACGAGTTGAGATGTAGCTATTAGTCAATTTTTATCCGAGAGTGGGGGAGATCGCATGACTCTAGACGGTTTTTCAGCAAGATTCAAGATTGCTTAAGGTCGCTTTGGTCTTTTCTGAGTTCTCTGCTTTGTTAGTTAACTTTATCTTCTTCTTTTTTAAACTATTAAACAATGATTCATTCTTAGTGTGGATGCTTGCATTTTAATATTTACAACTTGTTTGTCTCCTTCAAAACATTTTTCCAATTTTTATTTGATTCTAATTCGGATAAAACATTTGTTTAGGACATTTTCCACTCCATTACATTTTTTACTATAAAATAGAATAAAATAGATTATAAAGTAAAAAATGCTCTAATTCAACTCCACATTTTACTCCATAATGGAGTTTTTACTTCATTATAGAGTGAAATATGAAGTTGGGTTGGAGCAATTTTACTATATTTTCTCTTTTACTTTATTTTGGAGAAAAAATGAAGTTTTACATTGGAGATACTCTTAGCCTTCAATTTTTTTTTTTGAATAAATAGCCCTCAAATTTTACATGCTTAATACATATTCTCTATGTTTCACAAAGATAGATTTTTTAATGTTTTCACACATATTAAGAAAACACATTAAATAACTATAATAAATGTATCATTGTTTATAATTTTTAATTTTCAATAATTTTTAACCAATAGTAATTCAACAAAAACAATTAATTTTCTTGAAGATCACATTTTTTCATACAAAGTACAAAAAATTTATTTTTGTGAAACAATATTTTTTTTTTTTTGAAAACTTCTAACAGAGAGAGTATGGATCATCCGACTTTCAAACCATCCAATTTTTATACCTCGATTGTTTTATGTCCCATAAATTTTAGGACCGGTCCCAAACATGAATCATACTAGTTTCATTGGGTGCCAAAATCTTCAATACAGTAATGGAGAAAGTTCGTGAGAGTGGTTTGTTGAAGCAGCGTAATGAGCTCATGTGGGACACTAAAACACTCTATTATCACTTACCCAGTACTAGTCTTCTAGATGCTTCTGTTAATCCCCCAAATCGCAGAGCAGTAGCATCTGTAGTAGGTACATAATATCATTATACAATAATCAAGGGGTTTTATACATTTATTTTTACATTACTTTACTTAATACTCGGTGTCGGTGGTGCTGAAGTTTCGATACATTTAATTAGATTGAAGGTTTAATAAACAAGTTTCTATAGTTGGAAGTCCATTTTGCAAACAACCGATAGTTCGAGGGTTTTCTTGCAAAATTGATTATCGTCGACTAAAAATACCCTAAAAAATCGAAACGCTTCTTCGACTTCGCCGCAGTGCGCTCATCCTATCGTAATGGCGAGCAACAATCCGTCGCAGCTTCTTCCATCAGGTATGCACACTTTCTTCATTCCTTCAACATCTGAAAACCGAAGATCTGGATCTGAAAAATCGCGATTCGGTTGCAGAGCTGATAGACAGGTGCATAGGGTCGAAGATAAGGGTGATAATGAAAGGAGACAAGGAGCTCGTCGGGGTTCTCAAAGGCTTCGACGTTTACGTCAACATGGTCCTTGAGGATGTCACCGAGTAGTTAAGTCTCCTCTCGCTTTCTTTTTTTTCTTTTGTTGCTATGATCGGTTTAGTTCGGTTAATCGGTTGGGTTGATCCGGTTTAGGAGATCATAGATTCGTGTCTTTAAATCGTGCAGTGAGATTACAGCAGAAGGAAGCCGTGTCACGAAGCTTGATCAGATTCTACTCAATGGCAACAACATCGCCATTGTATGTTTTTTTTTATGATTATGATAACATTTTAACCATTTTGAACCGTCAAAATGCTAATAAACCGGTATTGATAAAATGTTGTGTATGCAGTTGGTGCCAGGTGGAGCTCCTGAAGACGTAGAATGAGATTTGATTGTTATGTTAATGACTCGTCTTGTAACTTTGGTTTTTGATATAAATCTTTTGTTCACAAGATACTAGTTGATAATTTCTTAACTCATAATGACAAATTGTTCATTGTGAAAGAGGAGCTGAAGCTTTATATGTTTTTTTTTTAATTAGACTCAGTGGTTCTACTTATTCAGCTTCTCTTTACGTTGTTTTATTGACCGTTGCTCTGATTAGACATTCGTAAATTGGATTAATAGTCATCAACAGAGTTTCCTCTCTCAAGTGAAGGGGAGGGTTTGATAAGCGGAGACAAGTCAAATACAGCGGTGGTCAACGTATGTGTACGCATTGGAAGGGAAAGACTCTCCTTCAGCCAGTCGATGTAAGCTAAATGGGCTGAGATAGATCCATAAACACAAAGCCCAATGGCTTACTACAATTTTGGTTGGCGAATGAGAAGAAGGCAAACTAGGTGGAGACAAGTTGCTGCAAGGGGGAAGTGGGCGGTGCAACAAGTCAGTAAAGTACCCATCATCACAGTTTTTCTTTATGACTAGCCCATTTGCTTCTCTGAGTTATGGAGCATCATTCCTTTTTTCTTACACCAATTTGGCATTACTTTCCCAACCCTTGTTTAAGATATTGATGTCTTTGATTTGTTTGTTAGTATGTTATCAGTGCCAAATGGAAAGACTAAAGAAAAATAGTCATAAGTTCATTAAAGGAGGAAGTTCTGATTAGGCCAATAGCAAATATGAATTCAATTTTAAAGAAGCAAAAAAATGCTAATCTCAAGAAATAAGAAAATAAGTTTCATTTCCCAAACTCAAAAGTCTATTTCTTTCTCACCAATCATTCTCCTTCTCATCAACATGCACCACTTTCACTGATTCTCTCTGACTCTTATCTCTTATGTTCCCAATCCCATACTTGTAAAGGAACCTGCTCCCAAAGTTGGCTCTGCAACTGAACAGAACGCTTAATAGTAACAGCACTAATGAATCCACTCACAGTTTCAGATTCTTCACATTTTCCAACTCTCCTCAAACACCATCTTAACTTGGCTTCTCTTCTACTTCTCATCTTCTCCATCACCCTTTTAAACTCATCTTCTCAAACCCACTACACACATTCTCTCCTCTCCGGTCTCCAGCTTAAGGTATATAAATATATTGGCTCTCCAAGTTGTTTGATTCGCTTATTGGAAGCCATTCAAATCTTATGCTTAGGCTCTTTTGGTGTGTATAGATAACAGAGAATGGAAGAAGATCATCAGCATCATTTAGAAGAGGAGGAGGAAGAAGAAGAAGAGATCATGCTAACAAAAGAAGCCAACAAGATAGACGAAGACACATCTTCATCTAGACTATTCCCATGCCTCTTCTGTTCTAGAAAGTTCCATAGTTCTCAAGCTCTAGGAGGCCACCAGAATGCCCACAAGAAGGAGAGAACTGCTGCCAGAAGAGCAAAAAGGGCTTACGATTTTGTCAACAACAATGACTTGCTTCACACGTTACCTGTCTTCTTATCCTCCCCCACTCCACACCACTTGACCATCTTAAGCTACCCTTCTTCTGCGTCCGTTGCATGCTTTCCAGCTACTCATACCGACCTTCCAATCTTCAAATCCAACGGTGCTCATTTCGTGTTGGCGTCATCCCACCAAGGTAGAGATAGCAATGGAGGCTATCTTGGTCAAAATTGTGTTCAAATATTGGATAATAACTGTAACATGGTGAATAGTGAGAACGGTCAAAACCAGTGTCTTGATCTCTCCCTCCATTTGTAATCTTAGGGATTATTGTTACATTAGGGGGAAATGATCCGATGTTCCCACACGTGACTCTTCTACGTATATGGTTCTTTCATGCATGAGACACTGAGAATCGTCCTGTCGTGGACAGAATCCGAAGATTTTATTGTATCCCGTTGCATATGTTATAATGGTTATAGTGCCCCGAGAAGCTAATCTACACTATGTAGAAGATAATATTTTCAAGCTGCCAAAGGATAATAAAAAGAAGATCCCATGTGGATAATAGACTTAATTATTTTAGCTCCAAATTATTATCCAGTAAATCGCTATTAAATGAAGAAAGGAAAATCAAGAACATGATGTCACAGAAAAAATGGAAAAGAACACTCACACATGACATAATCTGTTATTGGCCGAACTCATTATTGTTTTCATAATATCACTGAACATCTATGCATATTGCAAAAATTATTTTGGTTAATTAATGTTGGTCAGTCTGGAAGCCTAATCACTGTCCATTGTGCAACATGTGGAAATTAATGAACCGACTGAATTCTGTGTCTAGTTCTGAAAAATAGAGATTTTGTTCATTTAAATTTTTTTCCTTAGAACTATATATGAAAGTTATTAAATAATAGTAGATACTTTTTCCCCCTAAAATAGTAGATATTATTATGCTTTTGAGTTTATGTTTATTTATACTTTTATTTGTAAAATGATTTTTCGATTTGAACTCTTGCGTTAAATTTATATATTAGAACGGTTAACGTCGTAGCTATGATTAATAGATTTGCTACTATATAATTAACCATAAATTAAAAAAAAAATTCAATGATTTGATAATCTATACTATTAAAGCAAGATTTTATTGTTCTTTTTACTTTAATATGCCCTTTTATTTACTAACATTGCATGTTTCATTAAGTACAATTAAGTAATATTAATAACGCTTATATATTGGATCATTTATTTTGGATCCAGTCCACATCAGATCTCTCTTTGACTATTTGGGCCGATTAAGAAATCAGATCCAAATCTTTTTTTTTCTTTGGGTCATTGAGTCCAAGTTCAAATAATTTTTTTTTCAACTATTCTTAATTATTATTTTTCTCTTTTCTTAATATAATTTAAGCATTCATAAAAAAAATTAATTTTTTTCATTGAAAAGTATAAATCTTTATTAAAAGTATATAATTTTTTTTATTAAAATATTAACCACATAATAAAATTAATTTATCAGAGTTATACCAACTTAATTCATTAAAGAAATAAAGTTTAACTTTTAAAACATAAATAGTCATTTAAAATGAAATACGATAAATAAATATAAAAAGTTTAAGTCTTTTATAAAATAAAACACAAATATATGAAAATATGACATTTACTAAATATTTGTCAATTGAAAAAATAATAATAATAAATCTGCGCTTTCAAAGCGCGGATCAAAATCTAGTTATTATTATTACTAAATATTTTAACGCATGACTATTTTAAAGTTATCTTACATGATAAAAAGTATAAATGTTGTGCTAAAAACTTTGTTATATATATATATATATAAAATATTGTTTAATTTATTATTAAATATTAAAAAACTCATGAACAATAATTTATTAGAGCCTTTGAACTAATAATATCTATTTATAAATATTTATAAAATTATTATGTTTATATTTCGCGGACAAAACACTGTAAGTTATACTAAAATATAAATACAAATTAAAAAAGAAACCAATTAGGAGAAGACATAAAATATCATGCTTTTGAGTTTTTCACATAAAAAGGTCGTTTCTCTTCTTTACTATTTTTTTCTATTTATTTCATTACTATAATTATGAGAAATATTCTAGCGGTTGATAATTACCTTTATTTAAATCAATTTTTCTTTACATCCTTTAACTTTTTCTTTCTTGGTACCATCATGTAGCTGTCATGGCGGTGAGAGACTATGGAAACCGTGGCAGAGGAGGACGAGGAGGTCATAGACTCTTCAACTAAAAGAATTCTTGATCATTTGCTTCTGTATTTTCACCTCTAATCTAAGTATAATTTTTTGGTTTAAATATGCTAATTATGTTTTAGCTTCTCATAGTAAGCTTTTGCTTAATTCTCTATCTTCTTTCAAAAGCTTGTATGTTTGTCCATTTTGGTAGAAACCATTTTTATTATAAAAATCCATTCTGTAGCTGTATAAATATGTACAGTTATAGTAGACAGTGGCCGAATCTTGACGTTTTCTTATAAAAATACAGTAGGAAAAATATATGCAAACGACGATGATTGGGTCTTCAAGGTAATACACGCAAGTTTGATTGGGTTTGATTTTGTAATCTGCCACGTTGGGCTAATCACCGGCGTGTTTTCCGGACATTCGCCGCTGACGAGAAGATTTCTATATACATGTGTTATGTTAAACAATAACGTGGAGACTTTTATGAGACGAACGTGTCGGAATGAACAGCCGTCCGGCACATGATATACCTGGCCTACCGCACGTGATAGAAAGAGGGACGCCAATGAGAAAATTAAATAGCAAGGAGATGAAAATTGGAAAGTAGAAAAAGCTCGTTTGTTTTGTTATTTGGTTATTAAAACTTTGGATATGATTAGGCAATAGAACAAACAGAGAAGTGGTTCATCTATGCTTATTAGTCGAACGTAATAATAACTAATCAAAGAAAACAAATCCCAATGAAAAATAGTACCCCGACTTTGTCCATTTAGCGTATTTTCCCAGAATAGAAGTATACATTTTGGTTGATACTAAACTTTATATTATGTGAAACGTATATTGTTTTAGTAAGTACAACATATGAAAAATGTGAAAATCTTACAATTATAACATCAATTATCATTAAAATTTCCACTTTGATTAACAGTTTGTACAACCTATCTTTCTGTTATTGTATCATTTGTCTCTTGTCACATCACGAGCATTATGAATTGTGTAAAATATCTCTACAACTATGGTGAAATATTTATTTCATTATGCGGCCATTTTGTGTTATGGTCATAATTATAACAAAATCAATTTAATGAAGTTGTATAATATTTTGTATAAAATAATTAATTAGGTCAAATATTATTCTAGTAGAATATGTGACGGCCGTTTTCTCCTATAAAACAACACCTCCCACTAGAGCCCTTCTTAAACTCTTTTCATCTTTTCTCCTTCCTTCTTCTTGGACAATAGACCGACAAAAGCCTCTGCATCAGACAGAGACAAAGAAACATCACAGAGCAGAGGAAGAACAATGGGTATCACCCAAGTACTTGTCCTCTTCGCTTCTGCATTACTCCTATCATCAATGCTCTTCACTGGCGTCGATTCCACCAGGTGATTAATTGTTATTATATCGAAATTTTCCTAGCTCAGTATGGGGTTAATTGTTTTACGTGATCTGGTTCAAAGAACGTATCATTGAATCTCCAGCAGCAACTCAAAATTTTATGGTAGAACACGACAACTCTTTTTCTTTGAATTACTGATCTACATAACTTGATTTTGTAATCTAAAAATTCTTGTAGTTCAGGATCTTTTTATCGACCATGTACAGATCCGTGTCTCAAACACCAATATTTTATTACTAACTAACAATGCAACAATTCAATTTGTATACTAGTAATGAATTAGCGAGGCTTATTAAATAGTTTTTATAATTGAGTTGCTTCATGTTGGGTTAGAGATAGTAAATGTAATTCTGTTGTAATTAATGAATTAATTAATTGATTTCAGGTCTAATGAAACATGGCATGAACATGCAGTTGAGAATCCAGACGAAGTAGCTGCCATGGTGGACATGTGAGTTTTTCTGTTGCTTCAAAAAAAACTATATACAGTTGGTTCTGTTTTAGCTTTTTTAGCATACTAGTAATTATAATGTCTGTTTGCTAATTAAATAGGAGGTACGTACCTGTTTCTTCAATTGCAGTTAGGTACTTATTAGTAAAACAATAAACTACACTTAACCTACACGTTTGGTTGGATAAATTCATGTTCATTTTCTCTTGGAATTAATTAAGGAAAAAATTCAGAAAACTGGTAAGTTGTATTTATGTGGAGCAGAGTACTCACATGGCACATCTGTAGGAATATTAATACATTCTGGTCAAAGGGGAAAACGCCACACCTCGAGATATAGACGCAAATTCGAGATAACTTATACTTATAGTATGTACATGAAAGGTGAAAAATAAAAATGGTGTAGGAAAATAATTAGTTAAGATAAATTCTTTATGCTCATTCTTACCGAGCGTTTCAGAGTTCTGGCGGTGGACCAAACACCAAAACATCATGTACTGATGTACATGGCTGGGCTCATTTGGTTATAGATTTGGATGAGATTTTCTCATTAAATGCAATGCCACCAGATCATATATTGCATCATTGAAATAAAACAAGAAAAATATAAGTAATAAATATTATTGCTTGCGAAAAATCTTATGGAATTATTAGACACATTGGTCCAAAAGAACACGTGTAATGTTTTTGTTTCGGAGAAAAGCATGTGTAAATGTTCCAACAAACACCTAATCGTTAGTAATAGTGAACTGCGACCAGCCCATGCAAATGCCTCGTGTAGTGTTCTTTAGAACTATTTCAATTGGTAACAATAATATATAGAAGCAGTCATGTGAAACATATTACAGTATCATTTCAAACATCACGGAGATAAACACGTGAAACATAGCTTAACTTAGTTTACCAAGAAAACACTAGATTAGTTTTTCTTAGAAATTTAAGATATTGATAAGTGAAATATTGACTTAAGATCTTCAGAATTTTAAAGATTATATCCATAAAATATGGGCAATTGTCAATAATAGCACCTTTTGAAGTTTATGTCTCAAAAATAGCACTAGAAGGAGAAAGTCACAAAAATGATATTCATTAAATGGTAAAATATCTATAATACCCTTGGTTTAAAATTAAATAAACAAACTAAAATAAATAAAAATAAAAAAAATAAAAATAAAAAAATAAAATTTTTTTTATAGTTTCAGATTATATGTTTTCATATTCGAAATTTTTATAATTTTTTTTTAAAAAAAAATTTCAAATTTTTTTTATTTTTTTTTCAGATTTTATTTTTATAATTTGAAAATACTTTTTGAAACTGTATTTAAAATTTTTATTTTTTTTTTATTATTTATTATTTATAAAATTTTAAACCCTAATTCCAAAACCCCACCCCTTAACTCTAAACCCTAAGGTTTTGATTAATTAACCCTAGGGGTATAAGTGTACATTACCTCTTTAATGAAACCTATTTTTGTGACTTTGAGCCTTGAGTGCTACTTTGGGAACAAAAACTTGGTTTAGTGCTATTCTAGTCTTTTTCTCATAAAATATACTATGTTTGTTTCAAATTAAGTATCATTTTAGTTTTGGTTCAATATAAATATCGTTTTATATTTCTAATGTATATTTTAAACAAAATTTCCAATTTTTGCTCTTATTTTTAATTCATTAATTATTAAAAACAAACAAAAATACATTAAATAGGAGTAAAATATGAAATTGTTAAATTTTTGGTGTGTAAAAATCTTAAGCGGTACTTATTATGAAACAAAAAGAGTATATTTAAAAGAGTATATTTAAATAAAATTATAATTTCCAAAATCTCAAATTACAGTTCACTGTTCCACCTTCATTTCTCTAATATTTTACCAATTTTCTTTTGTTTTGCTTCTAGAAACTAAAAATATATTGGTTTGATTTTTATTCGTAAATTAAATAATTCCTGCGTCAATCAATGCATAAGAACGCTCCCACCGACGCATTAAGTGGCCCACCTAAAAACTACTATCGGTTAATCATATCAAATTAATTTATAACGACAATTATTTCGGTTCGACTAAACCGGTTTCACTGTTTCAGGAGCATCCGTAACAGCACAGAGCGGAGACGACTCGGCTACTTCTCCTGCTCCACCGGCAACCCCATCGACGACTGCTGGCGCTGCGACCGCAAATGGAAACTCCGCCGCAAGCACCTCGCCGACTGCTCAATCGGCTTCGGCCGCAACGCAATCGGCGGCCGCGACGGCCGCTACTACGTCGTCTCCGACCCCGGCGACGACAACCCGGTCAACCCCACCCCGGGGACCCTCCGCCACGCCGTGATCCAGGACGAGCCGCTCTGGATCGTCTTCAAGCGCGACATGGTCATAACCCTGAAGGAAGAGCTCATCATGAACAGCTTCAAGACCATCGACGGCCGCGGCGTCAACGTCCACATCGCCAACGGCGCGTGCGTCACGATCCAGTACGTGACGAACATCATCATCCACGGCGTCCATATACATGACTGCAAGCCGACGGGGAACGCGATGGTGAGAAGCTCGCCGTCGCATTACGGGTGGAGGACGATGGCGGATGGCGATGGGATCTCGATCTTTGGGTCGAGTCATATTTGGATTGATCATAACTCGCTCTCGAGTTGTGCTGATGGGCTTATTGATGCTGTGATGTCTTCCACGGCTATTACTATTTCAAATAATTACTTCACCCACCACAATGAGGTAAATGCTTCAATCATGGTTTGTTGGACGTTTTTTTTTTCGATTTTCGGTTTTCTCGGGTTTAGATATTTATAAACCGTTTGGATTTGGTTTGGTTCTAGTAAAAAAATGGAACTAGCTAATACCCAAAATTATTCAATTGTTCGAATAATTTTGGATAATTCAGATTTTTAGATAAAATATCAGGATAATTCAGATTGTTCAGTTTCAAATATCAGGGAGTTCGAATAGTTTCATATAATTCAGATAAAAATATTCGGGTAATTCAGTTTTTTTTTTCTGAATATTTTAGATTTACAAAAATATGTATTATTTTAAAACTAATTATAACTAATATTTTAGGTATCTAAATTATATTTTGGATTTTTTGGGTTTTGGATTCGGAGAAATAAGAACGGTTTGGATTTTTTGGGTTTTGGTAGTAATGATAAAGGAACTTGCTTGACAGGTTATGTTGCTGGGGCATAGTGATACATACACAAGGGACAAAGTTATGCAGGTTACTATTGCTTACAACCATTTTGGTGAGGGTCTTATCCAGAGGATGCCAAGGTACATAATTTGAATGGTTATGGGATATTACTCCTCAGCTAGATTTGTCTCATTGGGTAGCTTGATAGATTTAGAAGATTAAAGGATGAATTGTTTTTAATATTATTCCAGGTGTAGGCATGGATATTTCCATGTAGTTAACAATGACTACACGCACTGGGAAATGTATGCAATTGGTGGCAGTGCGAGTCCCACCATCAACAGCCAGGGGAATAGATATCTTGCTCCGAGCAACCGGTTTGCTAAAGAGGTGCTTACTTTCTTCGAAACATCAAAAGCTGTAGGAACACAAGTTATCACTGCGGTTTCCTATACAGTTTTGCTGATAGTATCTATTCTATGTGGGCAGGTGACAAAGAGAGACTATGCAGGGGAGTGGCAATGGAAGCATTGGAACTGGAGATCAGAAGGAGATCTTTTCCTAAACGGTGCTTTCTTCACACGTTCTGGATCAGGGCTTGGAGCTAGTTACGCTAGAGCTTCAAGCTTAGCAGCCAAATCATCATCCCTTGTTGGCGTCATCACCTCCAATGCCGGTGCTCTTAATTGCAGATTTGGTCGCCGGTGTTAATACTTACTAATTAATCTTCTTTTGGGGTTCTTTGCATTTATACATGGCAATAGCACTATTGAAATGTCTGAGGCTTTGTTTAAAAAAAAATGCCTCAACTGTATTATAAAAGTTGTATGCTTATATTCTTGTTGTACCACCCTCTTGTATTTGATTGATGTATCTATAAAAGGCAAGCAAAGTTGGAACTCTTCCTTTACTACTCTCATCTTATATCTCCTCACAACGATGATTACATAAACTTGAAGTTCACCAATTCATTGGTCTTACAAGTAATTTCTCTGTTTTATAAATAGTTCTATTTTGACATTTTTCACTGGAAAATAATTAAAATGCATTTATATTTTTATTAATTACATCTATTTAACTAATAACATTTAAAATAAATATCCCCTATATATTATTTGAGAAGCATTACAATATTTTTTTGTAGCCACGTGTCATCACTAGAATAATTCTTAGAATCCTTAGAGAAATAGGTTGGTCCATCTAAATATATAATAAGCTTTTTATTAATCTAATCATAAATACACTATTAATGTGCTTTATTATTTCCTTAAATAAAATCACGGAATTTCCTAGTATGGCTAAAGTATATATGACAATTAATGATTTTGAATAATAAAGATTTGATAAAAATAAGTGTATCTATTAAATTATATTTTTTTAAAATTTTAAACTATAAAAATAAATTAAACAGCCATAGTAACCATATAATAAACATTAAAAAAATCTTTATATGTTATATTTGTGGTCCATGATTTAAATTTTTGTTATGACATGATACAAATGATTAAAAAAAATCATATAAGTTGAAGTCTCATTTAATAAGTATTAAAAATAAAAGATATATATACATATATATCATTTTAAATTAAATTATATGCCATATAAAAAATACATAAATATCCTAATTTTAAAATTTACTTTGATCAATTTTTTGATAAAAAAATTGAAAATATATTGACAACTTAATTTTAAAAAATATTATAAATTACTTAATCTATTAATCCTACAGTGAAAATTTTGTTATCAGTAATTTTAATTTTTTGCTATAACATATACAAATGATAAGAAAATTATATGAGCCAAAAACATTATTTCATAATATTAATATTAAAATATACTATATATATATTAGTATCATTTAAATTTAATTTTATACCATATCAAATAGAAAAAAAATATTTTTTGGATTAATAAAATTTATTTATATGTTTGCACAAATTTAATTATATAAGCAATAGTTACTGAATTTTTAATTATTCAATATATATTTATTATTTTATAATATGTTAGAAGCATATAATATATGCAATTATTTTTATATATAATGTTTATCCACGCGCAAGGCGCAGATCTTAACCTAGTAATTATTTATAAAAGTAATACATTTTAGAATTTATGTTAAATTTAAAATAGATATAAATTGCATTATTATAATTATAAAATAACATCGATTGTATTAACAAAAAAACGTCACTACAAAGGGAGTAGTAAACGAGACATAGCAGCTATTTGTGGAATGCTGTGACATTTATTGATTTTTAATGCATAATGTTAGTGAAGTCCTCATCGACTGGCCAAGGTCTGGCATGTTATTATTAGATCTAAGCTTAGCCAGTAGTAGGCCTTTATTAGGCTAAGTCTGGTACATGTTGGTTGGGCATGACTAAGCCCGACAAAACCATAGAGATCACAAACCGGAATTATAAAAGATGTGAACCAGACTAACCCCATTTGGTACTTGACGAGAACATCCCTAATAATAATTGATAGGTGTGGGGTATTATCGTCTCGATGGGAATAAGAGCGGATGTGAAGGTGGTGAAACCACGTGAGAGGAGACAACAAGCACATGAGAGTGAATTAAAGAATGGGCCTTAATATCATTGTCAATGTCATGTTATGTTGTTGATAAGATAGGTTTGGCCAATAGCTATCTTCTCTTTCATTAAAATATTTGCTTTACCAAACGCTTCTCCCAACATGTCACACTACCTCAATTAATTTAGTTTGTTTTAAGCAATGTAATTTTTAGACTACTTGAATATTCAGGTTCGATAAATCTGTTGATTTTGTGAAATATTGTTGGCAAAGCCTGCAGCTCAACCAAGAGTGTCTCAAAGAAGACCATTCTCAGTCTCAGCCCAAAACTCGAGTGAAGAGTTGGGCCTAAACATACTTAACCCATTGCGCAAACATCTTCAAGGGTCTGCATCAGCTCTGGCCGTGTCTAAGGGAAGTGTTCTGGTCGATAGTGATGAACTGAGGATGTGTCTACCTGTGGCCGTCACATGTAATTTTCCTTGAGAAATGGTACTAGTATTTTTCTTTTTTTAAACGGAGTTTATACTTATTCACCCATACACGAAACAACATGTAATTAGAGTTACGACTAAAACAACTATTTATCATGAAACGGAGAAAGTATTATCTTCTTTTTTGTTTCAAATTTAAATGATGTTTCAAATTTCAATATAAAATTTATCGCTTTTTATACTATATAATATTTTATATTGTGCAAATTATTTTTCTATTTAGGTGAATTATGGTTAATTAAGATAATTAATGACCATAATTCCAAACGCTAAATTTAAAAAAAACGAAAAGAGTATTAAATACAGATTGTTTCAATTAATACATTTTTGCTACCATGATATTGTTTGACTCTGAGGTAGTATATAAGACAGATTCTTGGTGAAAGAAAAAACAGATTTTACAATACATCTTAAGAATAAAAACATATAAAAGCACTCTCATCATGTCCAAGCAATTTGTTTCTTATTTTATGGTTTTGATGGTTCTCTTCTCAGGTAAATTGCCTTTGTTTATTTTTTTTGTCAAACAATTGTCTTTGTTTATTTATATTATCATATATATTCGACGATATAACTATGTCGATATAGAAGCAGTTTGTATTTAAATTGCATAAATTTATTTACAATTTGGCTACAGTGTTACTGGTCGTTCCTCAAACTGAGGCTCAAAAGAGATGCATAAAAGAACTTATGCCAGGGACACAATGTTTGTTGGCAAAGTGCAGGAAAGTGTGTTTTAAAACGTTAAAAGGGTTCGGAACTTGCATTGAGAAGCCACCAGGCTCTGATAGATATACCTGTAATTGTTTATACAATTGTGGAGCACCATGATTTCTACAACAGTCTACGATGTAAAATTATACTTTAAGCCTTCACTTTCATCTTTTCTGAGTTACAAACAAATATTATACTTTAAAATTTTAATTTACTTTCTATGGATAACCCTATTTATAATCCTACTTAAAACTTTTTTTTTTCTTTTTGAAATATATTTTACTTACAACTTAAAATTATCTGTGAACCAAGCCACTCTCTAGTCCCATATAATAATTATATATATGCGTGACAATGCTCACTAGAAAAGATTCACATATAATCTTGTGCAAGCAAGGAAATAACAGATTATGAGGCACTTTTGTCTCAGGAAAGAGTATTCCGTCTTCTTGTTTACTTTCACCAATAATGCGATTACATCAACACAATGGTGTTTTCTTATCTCCTTTCGTTTCAGTTGTTAACTTTGGCCATTCTTAAAGGTTTACTTGCTTGAAGTTCAATCAATAATCTCAAAACCGATTCCTTCTGACAAAAATTGCATGAGCATGACATTGTCCAAGTAAGAATTGCAGCTTAAACATCAAAGATAAATCATATGAAGGATAAGCTTTTGCCCCCAAACCATTTCACACACCCCTTGTCATTTACGATATATTTTAACATTTGAAGATATTAAAAAAAAGACTTCAAACTAGGTTCAGAACATTCGGAAACAGATTTAGCCAGCCATAATATTGTGCACTGAAGCCCAATATCCAGTTTTTTGTTGCTAATTAAAAACCCAATCCAGATTTCATATAATAAAGTCCATTCTGATTTATAAACAAGAGCGCAGGGACAAATAATGTGACCGTCATGGATCCAATCCGATGCCCCTCCGACTCTTTAATACTAGTTAAAAGCCTGATCTTTTCAAATGTATATAATTTTATACAAAAAATAATAAAAAATATTTTATATGAATACATTTTTGCTTTCATCACATTTTTTTAAAACTACTTATAGTATTTTTAAAATAAAAATTATTGATTGAAAACTTGAAATCAATATTAATTTTAAGAGGGCACATAAAATTATTGAGCCGGTTCTATCTATAAATACATTATGCTCCATACTCGAGATAAAAAAAGGTTACAACTAATGTTTTTTTTTTTTCAAAAAAGATCATGACACTGAAATAAAGTAATACATTTTGATAACAAAATCCATCAATATTCAAAACTTATTATCATTACCAATTGTTTTTCCTTCCCTTAATAAATGAAACGTTATTATACTAATACAATAATAGACGCGGTTTACTTCAAACGAGGAAGAATCTTAAACGCTCTGGCTCAGGTCTCGAAAACAAACCAACTCACAATCCTGACTCATTTGAGGAAAACTATGCAAAACCACATGCCCTTCGTTTTTTCTATCTTACTCTTGTAATTACAGTATTTCAAGTTCTGTTTTTGTATTTTTAGTTAAATTACATAAAAAGGTAACAAAACTATTTATTATTGGTCGTTTTTAATACTTCCAACATTTTTCTTATGGGTCAAAAAATGCTAAAACATATAATAAATACATTATTTTCCAAAGATGCCAAAACTAACAACGGTAAGTTTAATCTATGGACTTGTCATTAGACAGTTGTCTCAGCAAACAGACTTTAAAGAAAAAGTTAATGACAGTAGTAATTGATTATTCAGATAAAAACAGAACCTCGAGGTAAAAGAAAAAGACAGAGCATATGAAGTTCATTACTTCTCTAAAGTAAAAGCTCCCTTAAACCCTACGCCAAAGAGAAAGAGAGAGAAAGAGAGAGAGAGAGAGAGACTCAAAATCGATGCAGAACCGAGAAGACTGGTTTTGGATTTGAGAGCCAAAGGGGGAAAACAAATCTTGTCTTAACAAATGCCGATTCCAAGAAAGGTCTTAACTGTTACACTCTTCTCTCTGTTTCTACCTTTCTTCATCTCCTCGGCCTCTGCATCAAGCAACGAAGTCGCTGCGTTGGTTTCTTGGCTTCGCAGCTCGAACTCTCCACCACCGACAGCGTTTTCAAGCTGGAACCCTTCTGATTCAGACCCATGTCACTGGCCTTACATCACTTGCTCCTCTTCCGACAACCTCGTTACAGAGATCAATGTCGTCTCTCTTCAGCTTGCTTTACCTTTCCCTCCTAACATCTCTACCTTTACCTCACTTCAGAAACTCGTCATCTCCAACACCAATCTCACCGGAAGTATCCCCTCCGACGTCGGAGACTGTTCTCAGCTCAGAGTCATCGACTTAAGCTCAAACAGCCTCGTTGGTGAGATACCTTCGTCTCTAGGGAAGCTCAAGAACCTCCAAGAGCTCATCTTAAACTCCAATGGCCTCACCGGAAAGATCCCACCTGAACTCGGAGGTTGCGTGTCACTCAAGAATCTCGATATTTTCGACAACTTCTTATCAGGGACCCTCCCGTCCGAGCTCGGGAAGATCTCGACTCTCGAGAGCCTAAGAGCCGGAGGAAACTCAGAGCTTTCAGGGAAGATCCCTGAGGAGATCGGAAACTGTAGGAACCTAACGGTTCTAGGGCTTGCTGCGACGAAAATATCAGGTAACTTGCCTGTCACGTTAGGTCAACTAACCAAGCTCGAGACTATATCTGTCTATTCAACAATGCTCTCAGGGGAGATCCCTAAAGAGCTTGGGAACTGCTCTGAGCTTATCAATATGTTTTTATACGACAATGACTTGTCTGGCACGCTTCCACGAGAGCTAGGTCAGCTTCAAAACCTAGAGAAGATGCTTCTATGGCAAAATGATCTTCACGGTCCCATCCCTGAAGAGATTGGATTCATCAAAAGCTTAAACGCGGTTGATCTCTCTATGAACTCTTTCTCAGGAACCATACCTAAGTCCTTTGGTAACTTGTCTAATCTCCAAGAGCTTATGCTTAGCAGCAACAACATCACAGGGTCGATACCTTCTGTTCTAAGCAACTGCTCAAGGCTTGTTCAGCTGCAGATTGATGCTAATCAGATCTCCGGTTTGATACCGCCGGAGATTGGATTACTCAAGGAGCTTAACATCTTCTTGGGGTGGCAGAACAAGCTAGAAGGGAATATTCCGACCGAGTTAGCTGGTTGTCAGAATCTTCAAGCTCTTGACTTGTCTCAGAATCTTCTCACTGGTGCTTTACCTCCTGGTTTGTTCCAGCTTCGCAATCTGACCAAGCTCTTGCTTATATCTAATTCGATCTCCGGTGTTATCCCACCGGAGATCGGAAGCTGCACTTCTCTTGTCAGATTAAGGCTTGTCAATAACAAGATCACCGGAGAGATCCCTAAGGAAATAGGTTTACTTGAGAACCTTAGCTTCCTAGACTTGTCTGAGAACAGTCTCTCCGGTCCAGTTCCTTGGGAGATAAGCAACTGCAGACAGCTACAAATGCTAAACTTGAGCAACAACACTCTAAGAGGTTCTCTCCCTCTCTCTTTATCTTCTTTAACAAAGCTTCAAGTACTTGATGTCTCTTCAAATGACTTGACTGGCAAGCTTCCTGATAGTCTTGGTCAGCTCCGTTCGCTTAACCGGCTCATCCTCAGTAAGAACTCCTTAAATGGAGAGATCCTTCCGTCTCTAGGTCACTGCATGAATCTTCAGCTTCTTGATCTCAGCAGTAATAACATCTCTGGAGCCATACCAGAAGAACTCTTTGACATTCAAGATCTAGACATTGCCTTGAACTTGAGCTGGAACTCATTAGTTGGTTTTATCCCAGCCAGGATCTCAGCGCTTAACCGGTTATCCGTGCTGGATATCTCTCACAACATGCTTTCAGGGGACCTCTTTGCGTTGTCCGGTCTAGAAAACTTAGTTTCTCTGAACATCTCTCACAACAGATTCTCTGGTTATCTTTCAGACAGTAAGGTTTTCAGACAGATTGTGGCAGAAGAGATGGAAGGAAACTCTGGACTATGTTCTAAAGGTCTGAGGTCTTGTTTTGTCAGTAACAGCACACTGTTAAACACACAGCACGGTGGAGATTTTGCGCACTCACAAAGACTCAAGATAGCCATTGGATTGCTTATCAGCGTGACAATTGTTCTAGCAGTACTTGGCGTGTTAGCGGTTTTACGCGCAAGGCAAATGATTCAAGAGGGTAATGATTCAGAGAAGGGGGAGAACCTATGGACATGGCAGTTCACACCTTTCCAGAAACTGAACTTCACAGTGGAACATGTACTCAAGTGTTTGGTAGAAGGTAACGTTATAGGTAAAGGCTGCTCTGGAGTAGTGTATAAAGCAGAAATGCCTAACCAAGAAGTCATAGCAGTGAAAAAGCTCTGGCCAGTGACGGTGACGGTTGCCAAGACATCAGGAGGTCGAGACTCATTCTCAGCTGAGGTCAAGACACTTGGGTCGATCAGACACAAGAACATAGTCAGGTTCTTGGGATGTTGCTGGAACAAGAACACTAGACTTCTTATGTATGATTATATGTCGAATGGTAGTCTAGGAAGCTTGCTTCACGAGAGGAGTGGTGAATGTAGCTTAGGATGGGAGGTTAGGTACAAGATTATACTTGGTGCAGCTCAGGGTTTGGCTTACTTGCATCATGATTGTGTTCCTCCCATTGTTCATAGAGACATCAAGGCTAATAATATTCTCATTGGCCCTGATTTTGAGCCTTACATTGGAGATTTTGGACTTGCTAAGCTTGTTGATGATGGCGACTTTGCTCGTTCTTCCAAAACCATTGCTGGTTCCTATGGTTACATAGCTCCAGGTACTTTCGAAATCTATATTTTGATACTAATTAACTGAGTTGAAGCATTATTGGTCATGCTTATTAGTAGTCTAAAAAGCTTTCACATTACAAAACATATTAAATTATAATTATTTATGCGTTTATAATTTTTAACTAATAAGAATTCAGTAATACAATCAATTTTTTGAAGTTTACAATTTAACATAATAAAATTGCATAAAAATCTTTATATGTATATATGTATATATATATATATATATATTTTTTTTTTGAAATATTTTTATTTCTAGAATATGAATTTTTTTAACATACAAGTATATAGTATACGATTAAAGTATAACATTTAATACATTCTCATTTATTTGGTTGAAACTTTTCAAATTGATAGCAACATATATCAATCGGACATAATAGATTTGTTTGACTATTGTACTATGCAGAATATGGATATTCAATGAAGATAACAGAGAAGAGCGATGTGTATAGCTTCGGAGTCGTGGTCCTAGAGGTATTAACAGGGAAGGAACCGATCGATCCAACAATACCAGACGGTCTCCACATAGTAGACTGGGTCAAGAAGATCAGAGATATACAAGTAATCGACCAGGGACTACAAGCAAGGCCAGAGTCAGAAGTAGAAGAGGTGATGCAAACACTTGGAGTTGCACTTCTCTGCGTGAACCCTATACCTGAAGACAGGCCTACAATGAAAGACGTGGCTGCTATGCTCAGTGAGATACGTCAAGAAAGAGAGGAACCGATGAAGGGTGGTGGGAATAATGGTTGCTCGGGGAGTTGTAATCAGGGGCGAATGCAGAGATCTTTTTGACTGGGTGCACAATTAATTTAAAAATAAAAAACACTATGTAAAGGATCGAACCTGGATAAATTATGGGTGCACTAGAGCATTATAACCACTTTATCTAATAGAATTACATTGATTTTGCCTATAATTTTTGTAATATCAATATTTTTATGGGTGCACCTGCACCCCTAACTCATAGTGTGGCTTCGCCCCTGGTTGTAATAACAATGGAGGAGAAGGGAGAGATGAGTCTTTGTCTTCTTCTGCTATGCAGCAAACGGCTAAGTATTTGAGAAGTAGTAGCACGAGTTTCTCTGCGTCTTCTTTGCTATACTCTTCGTCTTCTTCTACTTCTAATGCTAGACCAAATCTGAAATAGATTGTTAATTATGTCTCTTAGGGAACAAGTTCTCTTCTAGAGTTCTTTACTAAGTTATCTATGTGAGGTTGTGATAAACTCTTGTCTTTTCATACCAAGAAATATAAACGGAACAATAATCTCGAATTTACTTTATTAATGTTTTCATGATATAATAATTACGAAAATATTACATAAACGTTTTACTTTATAAGTGTTTAAATGAGAAAGCATTATTAATATTTATTTCAAAAGATAAAAGACCATTAATCGAGAGTTAACAAGCAATATATCAATTAATTAATGGTTTAGGGGGCTGGGGGTGGGGGTGGGGGGGAGGGGAACTGGTTGCAACAACACGTTAAGCCTTCACAGTAGCCTTGAGGAAACCCTAAGTTACCGCAGAGTGTACTGCAGACTGGTTCAACTCCGGGTTGACATACTCCTGGACAAACAGAGTCAGCATGTATCCCTGATCTAGCTTCTGATCCTGTAAATAGTTTATGCATAACCAATAAACATATATTATCATATTATAAACCCTCTAAACTCTATAAATTGAAAAACTTTACATGAGCAAGAACGTTCTTTATGTTCTTCCAAAAATTTGAAACTTAAGTACTACAAAATCGTGGATCATTTCCTGATAATTATACACACTATAAACAAATTGTGCTAGTTGACTGACCTGTGATTAAGAACAGGACAATGATAGAAACCACAATGAAATTGTATGTAGATCTCTGAATACCCATTCTTTGTTTTTCTTTCTTGTAACTTGTTTTTCTTTCTTTTTTTTTGAAACACAACTTGTTTTTCTTTCTTACAACTTGTTTCTGTGATATCTGTAATATCTTGTGAATCCTTTTATATGGAGGTTTTTGGAGTGGTTCTAGAAATTTAAAGCTCCTGATATAGTATCAATTCGGAAATCTCATCATGTATATATAATTTATCAGAGGCCTGATTCAAAAAGTAAATTAGTATCCATAAATTTAAATTTCGGTATTGTAAAATCTTTATACCTCAATTTAAACCAGGAATATTTTTTCAAAGATCTGGTTTAATGTTAGTCAAGTATTAATGACAATTTTTGCCTTTTGTTTAGTTTAGTGACAAAATTTTAAAATTGAACATCAAATTTTAGCCTGTATTTAAATCCTCAGATAATTTATATAGGACTTGATATATAATATATAATAGATTAAATGTTATTTAATAACAAATAATTTAATATTAAACCTTCTGACCAAGATGTATGTATAATCCAAATAACATTAGAAATATATTTGTTATTAATAATTACAAATACGGAAGATCTATTCTGTATATATATACAGAAAACATCAATATTTTCAGAAAGTATTTGTATATAATAAAAAGGAGAAATGTAAATAAGGTAATACATCTATTTATATATTAAATTTGTAAGAAATGATATCTATTGTCAAATTCAACAAATGTTTTATCAAGTAGTGGTAAAAAATCCATAGTATTTTTCCCTATTTCGAGAAACATGTGCTGGAACATGATAACTTGGATTCATTCACTACTCAGTTTAACAATCTCATTTTACAGAATCGGCTAAACTTGTTAGAAACTTTCAAAACTGCCGACAAAATTTGATGTTTACTCGTATAACTCCCACAATAACCAATGATCATATGAAATGTGTTTAACACACCCATGAATAGGGCAGAGACTATAAGAAATGCTAGAGACAAAAAGATATAGAAATGTGAAAAAGAGTGTAAAATCTCTACCAAGAAATCGATTCCAACCAGTCAGAGGTAAACTCATAGGCCACAAAGGTAACAGCACCAGCAGGAGCAGCTTTCACAGTGGATGGCACTATGCCTTTGTACAGACCATGCCACCCTTCAGACATCAGAATCTGCTTAAGACCGTCTAACATGTTTCTGTATGCACGTTGCTCCAGCCGGGCTCCATATCTCGGATGTCTCTGTAAACCTTCAATCTGAAAACGCTTTTTAACCACATCAAGAGGATGGCAGACGAGTTTGGCGCTAGTGCCAGCCCCAAGGCCACAAACAAAAAGCTGGAAGCTGGAAAGGTTTGTGTCCACGTTTATTTGGTCTTTGGAGGATAACATGTACCTGTTCCAGTCCTAGTGAAAACATCAAATGACAAAAATAAACAGACTGTTTTAAGAAAACAACACAGAAAAAAGATATTTAAATGATCTTTACCATCATCCAACGCTTGAACATGTCATAAGTGCCAAACTGCAAGCCAGCGTAAGGCACAATCTCAACAAGTGTTGGTGTTAGTCCATTATACAATCCTCTTACGCCTCTGGATTTGATAATATCGACAAATGCAGACCTCATTGTTGGATAGACCTGTAGACAGGAATCATATATGGTTAGTACAATGCAGCAGCTTAGACTATATTAAAATGGCTAAGCAAACAAAACCTTAGGCTCCCCTTGTGAGGCTAGTATTGTCCTAAGAAGATCAAAAGGATAAGATCCTAATGTAGCAGCACATCCTGCTAAAGCTCCACTGATGAAGGATAGATAAGGACTCAAATGTATATGATCCTCTGCAAATTCCAAAAAGATTACAACCAATTAACAATTAAGGAAAAAAAATACATTGATATCCAAATTACAATCTAAGGAAACCTGTTTTAGTAGAACCAGATGCAAAAGATTTCAACTTATGTAGAACTGTAAACTGGATTGAAGTATAAGGCATGACCATAAGCAAAGCTGGCACATTACCACGCCAAAAACCCTGCAAGAGCATCAGAACAAAGAACAATACTCAGCAACCACTAATGCCCACATACCTGAATGGTTGTTTTAGGAGATGAAAGTGTTCAAGAGACAGACCCGGAAACCTTCTTCTCTAAATATGTCTTTAGTTGCCTGAAACATTCCAGTATACTTGGACGCTCCAGACAAGTTGCCCCGGACCATGGACCATGAAGTTGTCGGTTCTAGTTGAACCTGGAACCACAACATTAAGTTTCTTCAGCCATCTCTAAACAGGATAACTCCAAAGATAAAGCTAATCACTTTCCTAAGCTACAAATCTAACAGAAGACTAAACCCATTTTTAGAACACTCAACAACAATAACAAACAATAAAGACTAATACATTCAACTCAAATATTCTCAGATAAAGCAAATAAAAAGCAAAACTTTATCAATCAATGAGAGATACCTGAAACCTAATCTTAATGACATCAAGGGGAGAAGTAACGGTGCGAGAGACAGCACCGGAGATAGCTCCGGCGGAAGCATCAATAAGGGCACGTTTAATCTGCCCAGGATCATCATCAACCGCCTTCATGTTGTGACTCTTTTTTTTTTTGCTAGGGCTTCTTCTTCTTCGTTTCTACAAGCTAAAATCAATTAAAAGAAAGTAATCCAAAAACCCTCTCATCAATTCACACAGCTACAAAGAAGATATGAAAAGAGATTAGACCAAAACATAAAAATGGAAACTTTCCGAAAATTACCAGATAAAAATGGAAACTTTCAGAGCTTTCTTTCTCCCTCTAACGATATAACAAATTACTAAGTCCGCCCCCACTTCTCTATTACAGAACTTCCACTTGCCCTGTTTCGTGCTTTTGTCGGTTTATCAGTTCATGACTCACCCAAAGCAAACAATCATTATTAAAAGGTTTGAACTTTCTTTCAAAGGTTGCTCTTTTAACATTTCTTCTGAATGGGTGGTATCGGGACTAGTGTTAGCTTTCTCTTTCGATGGCTTATGACCATTGTAGAAGAATCATTGGAAGATAGAAGTCTAACCGCCCAAAGTGAGAAAATGATTGTGATCAAGTACTTTTATTATGACATAGTTTAATGCGTTCTTTATCCACTTATTTAATTAAACGAATATTAACAAATTAGAAGTCAGAGTTATAGCAAACGTCTAGATGATGGTATATTGAGTTGTTAAGGGACCCAACTCTATTCATGTGATATTCGCCTTTATTTCTTTCTTATATTAGAGCTAACTTCTGAAACTACTAAACAGTCTTTTAAAACACATCATCAAATATTATATTAGATGGTAAAACAATGTACATAAAACTAGAGATGGTCCTGGTTTATGCTAAAGCAAGTACTGAATGGTTATGTATCATTTCCCCAAACTAAGTGTAGCGTGCGGTATCTTAACGTAAGCTCCTTGTATTTAGCTGTATCAGCTTTGAGATGTCTACTGGTGCTTCCCATACTCTTACTATAGTCATTTGCCTCTTTTATTAGAAAGTGTCTTTCAATATTAGAAAAAAAAGGAAACCAATGTAGAGAAAAATAGTGACGCACTCAAACCGAGCTAGTTTCAATGCAAAGGCAATGTGGTTACTTATAAGGTAGACTAGTCCACTCCAATGTTATGGCGGAAGGGTGTTTGGTTCACACACCTACACGGCTACATCAAAAGGTCCAAAACTCTCTTTTCATGGAATCTTGGCATAAACTCATCTTGAATACAATGTAAGGACCGAACTAGAATCCTATAAGTCTTCAAATTGGTCCATACACTATAACATGGGCTGAATCCCAACTTCATAAACAATAAACCACATATTCACGAACAAAAAGTAGAGAAGGGTTTTCTAGGAAAAACTATAGAAACACTTTCAACATATAATAAAAAAACATTGATTCATATTCTGGCATGGAAAACGATATCAAAAAAACATTTCCAGTTGTGTCCAGACCTCATTGTCAGTTTTTGATGGTTCTAGGTAACGCATGCTTCACGATTTAAGCATTCCTTAAACATTGATCTTTGCTGGTCTTCCCCTTTTGAGACGGCATGTCAATCTGCATGCATCATATCAAAAACAATAAATATCAAAAAGTAGAGACATGTATGATTTTTCACACCAAATTTAGTAAGAACTGACTTTATGGTGGTCATTGACATGTGAATTCAAGAGAAACAAAAAAACATCAAACAAGACATGCGAAATGGATCAAGCTAGATGCTTGTACATTCGACTACAAGTTTGTACACAAATTTACATAAATTTTTTTTTATAGAATGATATTTATCTATACTATTATTTGCGAAGTGATTTTTCGCATTTAAGTTTTCTCATTAAAAGTTAAAGTAGTTAATATCGTTTATATACTTAATGTTAATTAAAAATTGCATTTAG
The DNA here is from genome assembly GCF_020379485.1 of Brassica napus. Classification (NCBI taxonomy): domain Eukaryota; kingdom Viridiplantae; phylum Streptophyta; class Magnoliopsida; order Brassicales; family Brassicaceae; genus Brassica; species Brassica napus. Next base: position 2,813,355 of record NC_063442.1, read on the forward strand.
ATGAGTTCATCAGCTTTTTATAGGCTAGATATTTTAGTTTGATCTTATTCCAGTACTTAGAAAGGTCAGACATGCAATAAGAGTCATTCTTAATGAATGTTAGCCAGGTGTTATCTTTTAGGAAAGGGGCTGCATTAATTTAAGGACATTGGGTGTGTTCGGCTAAATTAAAGACGTGATTCTCTAGTTATTTGAATTAAATCAAAGGCTGATCATAGAACTATTGAACCCCACCAAAACGATTTAAACCCACTTTGTAAGTGAAAGAGACAGGTAAGGGACCTCACTGGTGTCTTTACAGTCGGATCCTATGAATATGGACCTCACTGTTTCTTCACATTCAGATCCTATGAATATGGAGTTCCACTCAATTGCATTTCATGGGACACATTTCAGACAAAGACAAGGTGAAATGTCAAAATTAATTTCATTTAAAAAAAATGCCAAAATTAATTTGGCCCACATTATTCCAAAACAACTTATAACTTTTCCAACAGCTTTTTATTTCTTCATTTTTATGAGTTTTGCATTCTAACAACATATTATTTGTTCAAATTTTAAGAGGATAAATAGTGTATCCTAAAATTAAAAGTGTATTATTCACTCCTTCAAAACACAATTCAATTCTCTTTTTAGTCTTGATAATTATATATGTTTCACAGTCGCATGAATAATTTCTTATATATTATATTCTAGTATTTATCATTATATTTTCATAAAAAAAAAATTGATTCAAAATAATGTATTAACACTTTTATATATTTGACTACTTAATACTATAATTGTCATAAATATTTTATTTTAATCTTTCAAATAGTATATTTTATTTTTTTATGAAAATTTAGTGACTGTAGTTAATTATTAACAAGGTTGAGGATTAAAATATAAATTAAAATTAAAATTATTTAAAAGAAAATTGAAGATGATCGTTGGAGTATCATGCCTCGCCTTATTTAAAAATGTCTATCCTTTAAAATGAGAGTGCTGGTTGAAAATGCTCTAAAGAAAATTAAGAATCTAGTGAGTAAGTGCTAATTTTACTGGATGGTTTTTTTACATTTCCACTGGTGGATTTTTATCTGCAAATTATCTGCAAATTTATATGGCAATATATATAAAATTGTAATTATCCTCCCATTTGATAAAATCACATAAACTTTCGATGATAGTAGTTTACAAAACGAAAGTTCTGACACGAAGATCAGAAAAAAAATTTGGAAAAATATTTGGTTGACTGAAAGTTAGTTATGGTAACACATGCTAATGTTGTGTAATATTTACTTTAGATACACTAAAAGACGATGTTTTTCCTTTATGAACAAAACAAAGTAAGTTGGTATCAGTTCAAAAAAAAAAAACAAAGTAGGTAGGTGAAATGTCTTTGTTCTCAAAGAACGAATATTACACTATCGCTTCGTTGAAATACTAAGTAGAAATACTAATTTACATTTCATTGTGATTGTAAATACTCCATTTGGATAACTCATGTGGGTTAAAGAGGTAAGAATCTCGCACACGTTGTAGCATTCGCATGAAACCAAGAGAATATATTTATTTGTAGTATAGTAAATAATAAAGCATATGTTTAGTATTTTTAATACGTTTCTTGTTTGGCGCTTTGTGGATTAGATCATCATTATCACTAACCAGTATTACAAAATCCCTTTACTCACAAAAGTTCCTGAGAGGTTCATCTTCTTTAAATGTTCATATTGTAAAAATAAAGTTACTTAAAGTTAAAGTTCCATCAAACATTAAATATAGGGACTCTGTGTTGATAGTGTATGCAAAAAGGTCAGCTTCAGCAGAAGAAAATTAATACTTTAAAATTAAAAATATTCTTCCGAGCCTACTAAAATAATAAAACTAGGGGCTCTCCCATAGATATGCAAACTCGAAATACCGAAACACCCAAACACCCTTTCAGGTTTTACATCTCATTTAACAAAACGACAAAAATAAGCTCAAGGGTAGAAAGGTCAAATCACAATTTTCAGTTTGCAGTGCTCTCTCTGTTTCAGAAAGCGAAACCGCCGCTTGCTCGGTTCCCCGGATCCCGACGCTGACCGCCTGAAGACGAGTCGGACGTCGTCGTTTTAACAGCCGTAAACGAACAGTTCTCTCTAGTCAAGCTTTCTTCTTCTACTTCTTCGTCCATGATCATCTGCTTCGATCTACACTCCACGCTACAGAACGCTCTATCACCTCTGAAAACATTCAAAAACAAAAAAACATTAAAGACAAAACAAAAAAAAACAGATCGTGTAATAAAAAGTCCGGATTGTATTGACTTACTTATACATGTAGATATCTTTGGCTGGAAGAAGCTTCTTTCTGCAGAGAAAACAATGTTCGAGAAAACCAGAATACAGATAACAATTCCCACGGCGGAGATCGGAGGAGACCATGACGGTGGATTTGTTAACGACTTGATGCGGTTTAGGAGTACTGAGAGTGGTGTTGTTGTTGTTGTTAGTCGACTCCAAAATAATACTTAGTCCCACCATTATTATCTAACTGACTTTTAACGCTTCTGAGAGTTTCAGATGTTAATGGCGAAAGAGGAAGGAGAAGTTTTGTAAGATGAAAATGCAAAATGTATTTTTTTTAATGCATGAGAGGATGGATAGGTGGGACCTACGAGTGTACTACGCAAGGACGATTGATTTGATATCTTTTGCTTTATACTCGCCACGTGTATCTTCTCTCTTCATTACGTGTGTTACCCTTTTTGTTACAAGAGAAGATAGTAGTAGATTTCTGTTAAGTTTTTTTTTTTTTTTGAATTTCGACTCTTTTTTGGATACATACATATATTTTTTTTTGATAAACTAAAAAAGTTAAATTCAAATCTATTAAAACACAAACTTAACTTTCGAGTAGAAGTACAGCTTACGGATACACTTTTTCCTGGGCATTCAAATGAGGCAAAGATTCGCGGGGCCATATCCCAAATCATAGATCATCGTAGTTGTTGTTGTGGATATTTTACTTAAGTTCATAAGTAATTCTCAATTAAGTGTGTTATATTTAAAACAATCATGATAAGAATCAAATTAATCTATAACAGTGTTTTGAAAATCGGTCCAGACAGTATCTAAACACCCGTGGTAAATCAGTTTTATTTTAAAATCAATTTATAAAAAAAATCAGTTTAGATGTTCAAAAAAATCTGTTTAAACACCTACATAAACAATATCTTTTGTAAAGCGCCCAACTATCATCTAGCGATTTTTAGAAATTTATCTATATAGATAAAAAGAAGAGAGAATGTGTGATATTACCTAACAAAGATGTAATTTAGTGAAATGCCCATAAGTTTGGATAAGGGAAAAATGACTATCCTTTTTGCCATAGAAGGACGAAATTGTCCCTGCTTTATGCCCAAAGAGAATCGGCGGTCGTACAAGGTCTGTATCAGACTGCAGAGAAACAGAGATTTGGTGGAAAGTCGTTCCGAGGAATAGACTTGACAGGAGGATGCGCTGCAGACGATGGTCCGTTGGTTAAAGAGGGGTTTCGTACATGTTAAAATAGAAAAGTAAGTGTAAAAAAATAAATTATTTTATTTTTTAGTCGTAACCGAATGACAAAGTAGGCAAATGTATAGTTAACAAGTAACAAAATGGACAGATCTACATGGTACAACTTAACAATATTTAACAGTAAATAAACATAGTTAGCAGGTACTCATAAACGTAACAAACAACGAATGATATACCCAGCCATGGTTCTGCATATAACCAACTTAATACCCGTAACTAGATCAGTTACCATGTAAATGTGACATTAACAAACAATGTATGGACTATCAACCAAGGTACTAAACGAATTTGCAGCTTCTAACGTTTTCTGTTATCCAACTTAGGATAACAAGTAAAGAAGGTGAAAAAGCTTGATGTTAATCGAAACGGACTCATCTGATGAAATGGAGGTCGTCAAACTAACAAGTGATGGGATAATCAGTCTTCAGGAAGTGGTTACTGAAACTCAAAATCAATCATGACTCACTTTAGCCATAGGTATGCGGGTGGATGGTCGTTCTTATTCATATAAGTAAGACTTATATTTTTTGTTGTAGTAGCTAAAAAATGGTTTACCTGTTATCATTTTTGTTAGCAGGTACGGATAGAACTGCTGCTGTGAGTGTAGGGTCAACATCAAAGGGGAAGGAAAATGTTACACATCCAAATAATGATGGAAGTCAGTTATTAAATTTACATATTGGTTCTGCTTCTGGCGATGCAGCCTACGGCAGGGCTGATATTAAGCCAAATGGCCAAGAGGCTGAGGAGTGTGAGATATTGGGTGAGTCAAATGTTAGTTGATATATTCATTAGTACCGAGTTCTACAGGTTGTAGTTGATAAATTATTCTTTAGTCGTAACTGAATGACAAAGCAGGCAAATGTATAGGTAACGAGTAACAAAATTGACAAATCTACATGGTAGAGCTTAACAATTTTTAACGGTAAATAAACGTAGTTAGCGGGTACTCATAAAGGTAACAAACAACAAATGACATACCTAGTCATGGTTCTGCATATAACTAACTTAATACCCGTAACTAGATCAGTTACCATGTAAATGTGATATTAACAGACAACGTATGGGCTATCAACTAAGGTACTAAACGAATTTGCAGCTTCTAACGTTTTCTATCAACTAAGGTAATAACATGCTGACCAAACGCCCCCGAGAATGGAGGGTTCTCGTCAATAGCTAGAATCTTTCCGACTTTCGAGTTTCGCATGAAATCCAACTCCTCTGGTTCAAACGCGTCGATAATCAACTTTGTCTTCTTGATTTTGCGATACGAGTTGATACGCTCGCCACACGGTTTGTCACCAACGGCGAACATGCTACGAGAAAGTGGTATTTCGTCCATCTCAAAGGTTTAGGAAAAATAGGAGTGAGAAATTAGGGGTTTAGTGAGGGACTGAAACAAGGATTCGAGGTGAATTGACTGGAAAAGCATATGAAGAATGAATCGACGAAAAATCTAAAAAGATGGATGAAACGAAAATGGTGGTTGGGGAAACGCGATTAAATGTGTTGCCTTGATGCCGAGAAATGAAATCAAAAGCGTAAAAAGATGAAAAATGAAATTTTTGAGTTTCTTTCTCAAAAAGGTACGAGACAATGAATTATCCAATGGTTGGGTAGGAGCACTCTCACACTGAATTATCCAATGGTTTGGTGGGATCATTCTGACACAAAAACACATTGTCTGCACACGGTTCTGTATGTAGCCGGTAAGGGCAAAATGGTCATGCAAAATAGTTTAATCAAGAGATGGGTGTTATGCTAGATAGAGCTGTTTTTGGGTGCAATGGCACCAATTTCTCTAAAAAGAATAAAACGAAAAAATAAACAGTTGGAGATGTTTTAACATTCTACTGGTGTTACGTTTCATAAGGTGCTCTCACTCTTACTGTTTGAATTTAAGATTCTACTGGTGTTACGTTTCGTAAGGTGCTCTCACTCTTACTGTTTGAATTTAAGATAACAAGAGCTGCTTCCTTCTAGTTTTATACTACCCAGGGACAGCAACTTAGTGAAACAAAAAGGTGATTGAAGTGGGTCAGAATTTTTATATGGTCCATATAGTTAAAGCCTATAAGCACGTTATACATTAAAGGCCCAAGCCTTGATTTACTTCAATCAATTGAGTTTTTATTTTATTTTTCATCTGCTTTGCATTTTTTTCATTAAGCATCTGATTGCTGAGGTCTATATGGTCAATACATCTTGGGACATAGAAAGAATACGACTTGAGTATTTAGTTGTAGAAATTCTTTTGCTAAGCAATCTGTCGCGTTATAGAAATTTTCAGCATCTCTTTTTATGGGTTTTATCACTATTTTTGTATCACCTTCACAGACGATATTCTTATATCATAGCGTATCCAAACATGATGTATTGTTTCGAGAGTTTGCGAAAACTTTGTAAGATCGGCTTCAGAAACATTGTTTTTTTTTTTTTTTTTTTGGTAAAATGTTAAATTATTATACCAACTTTTCAATTTTTTACAGACGATACACAGCGAACTAGTAGCAGAAGGACATAAATAAACTAAACAAAAGGGATCTAAGCAACGAAAAACTAATGAAGCAAAGAAGAAGCTGACAATGAACAAAACTTCAACTTTAGCACGCAGGACCAGAAAGCGAATCGACAACAGAGAGAGCTACCAGTCGCCACAAGCTACCGGAGCGAAAGGCGCCCTCAAACCTTGAAACACACGGCTCCTGCAGCTTCTGGAGAACTCAAACGTCATAAACAGCCCAAAGAATCACAACCCAAACTCGCTAGCTAACCCGAGAGATACTTAACCGGCAGCACGAAGAGAATCTCACAACCGACGATGCCGTCGTTCGGAGAAGGATGCTGAAGATTGCTGCCTCCAACTCACCAAACCGTGACCGTGTACACCCGTTGAACCCAAGGCTCATATAGAGCAGTGGGACCGGCCAGAAACACTTCTTCCGAAGAAATACCACCAAGCACGCTAGAAAGCCGGAGCCAAACTAAAGCCTATCCAATTCCTGCTAACCCAAACAACTCCACAGCTAAACCATCACCAAAAACCCGAGAGGATGGAGAAACGACGACCGCCACCGCCAAACCCCACATCTTTATTAGGAAAGGCGAGAGTAACCCGAGGGCCACAACATCGGACCTGCACACAAACGGAGGCAAAAACTTCTGCAACACCCCAGATCCGTAGATCGAACAGAGTAAGAAACAAAGTTCTGACCAAACGCGTGACCACTAGAGAGACCAGAGACCAAGCTTACCGACTAAAGCTCCGGACTGACTCTCACGCGGCGTTACCGGAAGGACAACCGATAACCCGAGACTGAACAGAAACAAGAAGCCTGCCACAAAGCTCCTAGCCAGAGCCAACCACGGACAGACACCCCAACCAAAGACCGAGAGAACCGCCGTGAAGAAGACCCAACCGGCGTCAACGCGCCACTGCTCACCCGAGAGCCCACACCAAGCAAAACAAAAACGCCGGAACTCCAAGCACGAGACTGAAGGCCACAACCATAGGAAAGACAGACACCGTCCTCACGCGCCTAAACTCGCCACCGGAGGCCACAGATCTGAAACTTGAAATTCTGGATCTGAGCTTACGCAGAGCTCTCCCTGCCGCAGAGATAAGAGAGCACAAAGAAGATAAAGACAGAATAAAACACACAGGAGAAAGGAGGGGATCCGACGACCGCGAACGGCGGAGCGGCCGCCGGAAAAAGCAAGCAAAATGGTGGTGAACTTTGGAGAAGAGAGTCGGGGGGAGGAAGGGGTGAGAGGAGAGAGGTCGTTGTTCCTTCAGAAACATTGTTGCATTCTCCTCCCTCACTCTGTCCAGCTTAAGTATTAATTAAAAGGTTGTGTTAGGTATAGTTTTTTAAATATATTTCTTGAACATTTTTTACAAATATACTTTTATCTGTACGTTTACAACTTAAAATGGTTTTCTGTTTCCAATTATGCTGTCTTCTCATATTGTGGTGGGGTTGTTGGTTTAACTTCAAGCAAAGGATGGTTGCGAAAAGCATCACTCTTATTGTTGACGATTAGACTACTAAACATTATGACTCTAAACAAACACATCAAAATAATTAAAATTTCACGTGGATATTTTTGCAAATATGATTCTGGTTAATTTAATCTTCTAATTTGAGATTTTGATATCAATGTGGACTTTCAATTCATTAACTCGTTTATTTTTGTGAAGTATTATAACTGGACTTAGCAACAAATTGGAATTCCATTAATTTTAAGATTGAATTTCGTTACCCCAAATTAAATACTAGAATTATAGAAAAGGCGGCATTGCATGGTCGGTCTAATCGAAATAAGATTTTTTTTTTTTTGTAAGAAAAACTACAAATAGTGAGCTTTTTACCTATCATCTACATGTCTTTTAGTTTCCTTTTTCAAGTTTGATCTCGTTAAATGTTATTTAAAAATCCCAGAGTAGTTTAAAAGTTTACTTATGACTGAACATGTGGAATAATTGCAATATTGCATGCATGGTTGCCAATTATTTCATGATTAGGGGCCAACTGCTGTCGTATACTTTACACAAATTGCCTTTGCTTTTCTCTATTTCATTCGTTTTATCGTATTTGTTTTTATCTGAAGAGTGAAGAAGACTGATAAAATTTATTTATTTTGCTAGGGTCAATTAATTATTAATAAGTAAACAGAAGAAAATAATGTAATTATGTTCACAGCTCAAAACAATTGGTAATTTATTAATGGTGCTAAAAAAAAGTTCCTGTTCAAAAATAATAATAATGTAACTAGATTTTTTACCCGCACATCCGTGCGGATAGATTTTTATTTTATAAATATATAACAGATACTATCGCAAAACTTTCAAAGATATAATTTACATTTTAGTGTTATATATTGTGTAAATCTAAAATGTTATTAGTTATGTTTCTTATTCGATATTATTAATGTATAATGATTTGTTTTATATATTTTATTTTATTATTAATTGTTATTATATATTAATATATTTTCGAGTTTGGTAAAATAAATTCATAGTATGAAATAAACAAATTGAGAATCTCCTTCATTTTTATCTAATTTTTACAGACTGAATACGACACATTTTAAAATTTTTATTTAGTTACTATAGAATTGATATTTGGGAAATTGTCACAAATAGCACATTCATAGTACCACTTTTCATGTTTACACTAGCCACTTTTACCATCACTTTTAATGAAGGGTAAAAGACAATTATACTCTTAGGGTTAACTAATCTAGATTTAGGGTTTAGAGTTGAGGGGGTGGGCTAGGGTTTTTGGAATGTGAAATTTAAGATTCTAATAAATATATAAATAAATACTTAAAAAATATATAAAATTTTTAAAAATAGTTTCAAACATAATTTTCGTTTTTCAAAAAGAAATTTGAAAAAAAAATTTTATAAAAAAATTCGAATTTGAAAAGTATAATTCGAAAACATAAAAAAAAATTTATTCTTTTTTTTTATTATTTTTATTATTTTTTTATTTTTATTTTATTTTTTATTTTTTATTTTATTTTTATTTTTTTATTTTTATTTAAATAATAATTTATTATATATATAATAACAATGGCATAAGAGTCTTTTGCCACTTAATGAATAAGATATTTTTGAAAATGTCTCTTTAGTGGTGGTAAAAATGAAAAGTTGTACCATAAAAGTGGTACCATAAAAGTGGTAAACATGTAATTTTCCCATGATAGTTTCTTAGCATAAAATTTTTAAAAATAGTTTCAAACATAATTTTCGTTTTTCAAAAAGAAATTTGAAAAAAAAATTTTATAAAAAAATTCGAATTTGAAAAGTATAATTCGAAAACATAAAAAAAAATTTATTCTTTTTTTTTATTTTTTTATTATTTTTATTCTTTTTTTATTTTTATTTTATTTTTTATTTTATTTTTATTTTTTTATTTTTATTTAAATAATAATTTATTATATATATAATAACAATGGCATAAGAGTCTTTTGCCACTTAATGAATAAGATATTTTTGAAAATGTCTCTTTAGTGGTGGTAAAAATGAAAAGTTGTACCATAAAAGTGGTACCATAAAAGTGGTAAACATGTAATTTTCCCATGATATTTTCTTAGCATAATTTATATTTCTATGTTATTTATTTTAGTATATTGTGGGATTTTATAAGTAAATAGATTATAATAATACTATATTATTAATTATGAAATAAATCGTTGCATTAATTTAAAAATATTTTAAAATTTTATTAAGATTTTTTTAGATTTTTTCCAACATATTTTGGTATAAGTAGAAATAAAAATTTTAAATTTACAGTTAAAATTTATTTATTAATATCTATATAATTTATAAAAAAATTTAGAAATGTTATATATTAAATATATTAACTTAAATAATCAAATAGATGTAATTGATGAAATAGACCTAGTATGATTTTTATGGTATTTCTTTTAATATATAAGATATATAATATAATTATAAAATTTGAAAAATAGCATACACTTTTATTTTATTTTGTTTTATAATAAAATCTTATTTAAATTAATGTATAATATTATATTTTATTGATTACGAAATTAATCAATGGTATTAATTTAAATAAAATATTTTTAATTTTTAGAAAGATTTTGTTATATTTTTCTCAATATTTTGTTATAACTAAAGATAAAATTTAAATTTACAGTTAAAATTGATTTATTATTAATATCTTTATATATTTATAATGGATTAATGTAAATAATTAAATAAATGTAATTAATGAAATGAACTTAATAAGATTAATATGACTTTTTAATAGTAGATAAAAATGGTACTTCTATTTTAATAGAGAAGATTATGGAAAAAGTCAGCAAATCCGGATCCTAACATTTGGCATTTTCTTTGCCATTTCCAGATTTTCCATCAATTTTTGCTTGATTAGTTATGGACCTAGGGTGAATGAAATCAACCCAAAATTGGTTAAATTAGAAAAATTGGTAAGCCACAAGGTGGGCAATAGCCTATATACATAATAATATATCAATTATATATTTTTTTTTCTTTTTCAAATGGCAATAATCATAGCATTGTGTAGGAGTCTAGAAAGCACATTTATAAATGTCGGATATGTGAATAACAAAAAAGAGGGCTTAAAGTGCTATATCTAGAGAAATGTTTAACTATGAGTACGGTTCCATTTAAAGGATATTAATATTATTATCCATCAACATTCACCAAATCTCAAACATTTTTTTTCCAAACCAAATCTCAAGCTTTGACTATTATATTTGGCATCACATACATTCATGCTTTCAAATTGTGTGTCATCATGCAAAGTTAACTAAAATCGACACGAAGTCATATATTTGTTGAAATTTTAAAAATGATTAGTCAAAAAAATTAAGAACCGGTCACACTTAACGTATGGTTTTATTTATAATTTATCTTACTATACTTTGACATAAAATGGTTGTGCAAACACTTACAAATCATTCCTTTGGTGTAGAAAGAACTAATCGCAAACTAATATAGTGATTAATTAATATATGAATGTGAATTATGCAGAAAAGTCTTTTGCTTTGATTTCAATTAAATCAAGTGGGACTACGGATGCAACAAAAGCAGAGATGGTAGATATATCAAACTTAAATGTCGGGGAAAGAACATGGTCGTGATTTTCTGATTCATCAAACTGATTCTAATAGGAACAAACTTTAACGAGAATGTTCTTGATGTGAATTCTTACATGTGGGAAACTAATTCACATAACATGTTAAGGAAACAAAAAATATAAATCATATAAATATACAGAATTCACTTTCACCATATCATTCACATAACAGTTATAAAAAAACAGTTTATACAAATTATTTTATGGTTTGTATTTTCAGATGATTTTAACAGGTTTTCAGTTTTATCCCCATCCTCTTAGCATATCAAGAAAATAGTACACTTATGCATAATATTAAAGGATATATAATAACTTAAAAACTAAAAAACTAAAAAAAAGCCTAACCATCTTAATATGTATACAAATGTTGAACATTACTGAATACACGGAGTGAGTCAAAGTTTCACACACATCTCCAAATTTCCAAATGGACATGCCTGAAAAACAAATCCCACCCCCCATAGGACGCCATCAATGTTCATATTAGTATTATGTTTTTAATATACATTGACAAAGAGGAGAATGTATCTACCATTGACGTAACACATTTCTGTAACTAAAACTGATAAATACTTTCCATGTGATATTTCGGCCCGGCATATATATATATATATATGTACGGCATGAACCTGTATATTTTAAGTTTGATTTCTAGCTGGAAACAAAGTTGATATTATTTTGCCAGATTGAGCTTGGATTTCACCCTAAACAGTTTACATGGTAGTTTATGACACGACTCTTCTTAACATTAGGAAAAAAAATATTCAATTTGGGTTATACAGTGTGGTAACCATTCTATGCGTTTTTTTTCGTAGGGTCTATAAAAAACATACTCTATCATTGATAATACATATTTTCATTTAACACATATAATAGTCAAGAATAGAACACTATTATAGAATTCTATTCTATAACCGAGAATACGTAACTTATTCAATTAATTGATTAGTAATCATAGTACATGAAACAGAACTACAATGAATAGTGAACAGCTACGTGATCCAATAATTAAAGTGAAATAGTGGAAAGCGACTGGTAATATATATGAGCGAGGAAGCAACGGATGGCTTCCTACTGGAGATCATGAAGAAGTGGACAAAGCTAAATATATCACAAACTAAAGGATGCATAGACACATCTAGGTTAGGCATATGTCTATGCATGTGTTACGTGTAGATTGATAAACACCGAGACCAACGGTGGAGATGGAACTAAGAGGAATAGGCACGTGCGGGAAAGCAAAAGAAGAGAAGAGGTTATACTAGTGAGGGAAGGATAGATGATATGTTTCCTTTGTACTGGGAACAGAACATCACGACTCTGTCTCTATCTATATGTACTTCTTCTTCACTACTTGTGTTTCTTTTTTCTTTCAGTTAGTTTTCCCACGATTTTCACAACTTTCTTGTGTTCGTATTTATGATTCAGTCATTATTTACGCATTTTTATTTGTTTGAAAATTATTTACAACACACGCACATAAGTATACAAGATTCATGTGTCGTATGTATCGTCTAAAGGCATGCAAGATCATGTGTGTGAAAACTGAAAAGGATGTTTGTGTTTTGTAACAGTGAATATCGATGTTGGAGTGTATTCATTACATCGGTCAAATAGCGTTTTGTTGGTATACTAGGTCTTTTCATGCACTATATGCAGTAATAAACGTTTAAATTTTATTTAAAAATAAAATTTATTATTATTTTCGATTTTATTATCAATATTTTAATATAAAATTAAATTTAATTGAACATAAAATTAAAATAAAATAAGCAATTTTGTTTATTTTAAATTATGTTTAAGAACAGATATGTATATATTTAAAATTCCAAATTTAGATAGATTTTTTATCTATTTATTATGGATAAAATATTTTAAATCAACTTGTATAAAATTAGAAAAATAAATTGATATAAAATTTGTATAATTATCAAAAAGTACAACTAAACAGTATTTTAACAATTTATAGATATATAAAAGAAGCTAATAATATTACGATTAAAATTTATAATTTAAAAACAAATTGTAAAAACTTTGAAAATATTTTGTAGTAATAATTGTATAATTATTAAAATATAAATAAATAATATTTCGAAATTTGTAAAAATACTTATAATTATATTATTATATCATTTAGTGTCATATTTGAATAGACTTACTTTAGTAATGATGTATAATTTAATAACATATTCTAAAAAGTTTACCAAAAATATAATACATGTAATTGTTCATATCACATTTAACCATAAACTATGTCATCATTTCTATTATGTCTTGTCATATTTATTTAATAAAAATGATTATAGAGAGGACATGTGTCAAATTCACTTTACAAATAATGTCTAGCGGGTACTGAAAATAAGACTTTCGAATTCATAAAAAATGATATGCAAATCTGACTTAATAATTTCTCACTCAAATGTTGATAATTATAAACATTTTCTTACTCTTTCTTCAAGAGAAAAACATGTTCTTTCCAGACTAGTAGATGACTTGTTAGGCCTAAGCATATTTGTATATAATATTATAATCTAAAATAAGAAAAGAGAAAACTTATATTTGTATTATACCTCTTCAAAGTTTCATAATCTTGTTTAATGTTTTAGCTGATATAAATTGATCTAACAACTTGGTAAATAATTTTTAAAAATGATATGCGTTTTATTTTATTTTGCTAAATGGTTAGTATCATTAAAAACGAAAAAGATAAGGGCCAAATTAAAGGCTGAAAAACTTAAACATGTAGAGTAAATTAAACTGTCAAAGAATAAAAATCAATAACAGTATGCTAGATTCACTCAAACTTATTGCTGAATAATATCATAGGTAGTAAAAATAAGGGCCAAATTAAAATGATATTCTCAATATATTTGTTTTTTGAAAATTAGGTCAACAAAATTCTCTTATGAAAACCCCACAAATGGGCTATATATATATTTCAGATTTTCAATTGTCATGATGATCATGTTTCCACGTAAGCAGAGACACGATGTAAAATGTCATTAATTCTAACTTATAAAATAGTGGAGTGGGAATAAGAAGAAAAGGGCAAAGAAAAAAAAGAAAGGAAAGGTATACATAATTTTCAAGTCGATTCTAGGTTGATAACTACAGTGAGAGGGAGACAACACATTGCGCTATACCTAATTCTAACTAGTTTCATTTTCTAGACTGATGGACCAATCATATCAATTTCTACTTATATCTTTAGTTTGGGTTCCACAAATATCTTTACCAATGAAAATGGAAATCAAAGGTCGCTGTTATTTATATGCAACCATAAAAATTAAATTTCAAAACTCAAGACTATGTCTAGTTTCAAAAGAAAACCATAAAGTGATTTTCTGTTCTAAAATATTTTACTTTTCATCACGAATCAAATAAAAAGCATTTATCTGTTCTTCTATAAGAATGCATATTCGGTTAACAAAACAAAGTGATGCTAGTTTACTTTCGTCTGCAGATTCAAACCAAAGAGACGTTTACGTTATTTGGGACACCATCTTCTTGATTAATGCATAATAATTGTTGAATGTTCTAAAGATTAGTATATATGAGAGATATTTCTAGTTATGAGAAAAATTAACTCTATACCTTAACAGAATTACTTGTAGAAGATTTGAAAATTAGATGAAGAGATGATCAGATAATGGAATTTTGTACTAAGCTGGTCAGCATATTGTGAATAAATTTGATTTGATTTGAGTTTTTGTTTTTGTTATTATCTGTTGTTTAAAATTGCTACATACCTATATATTCATTTGTTTATATGACACCTCTGTACGAACAAAAATCTGATTCGGATTCGTACTTTTGTGTTCAAGAAAATCTCATTAAAATGGGTAATTTTATTTAATTCCGTTTTATGTATTTTTCCTCAAACTCTGCTTAAGTTTGTATCTATTATACTTATACAGATTACAATTCCACAATGTAAAAAAAAAAAAAAAAACAATTCCACAATGTACACACGCCACACAAAGAAAATGGAAAACAAATAATGAAATAAATATTTGTGAAATCCCCACCATGCCTATGAATCAACTCAACTAAGTTACTAAAGAAAAACTCTATAAAAGGGCTTCTTCTTTTCATATTTTAAAACCTCTCATCTCAATCAAAACAAACTCTAACAATGGTGGCCGAAGAAGATTCACGTCTCATAAATCTCCAACACAAGTACAAGCAGACAATGCCCGAGGTATTTTATTTTATCTAAAATATCTATCCTCAGTATACTTCTTTTTCAGATATCTCTCATAAAGTTTAATTATATTATTTCACTTTATATTTTAAAAAGGTTGTGGAGGAGATGAAGAAAATTTGGGACATAAGTTTCCCGGTAGCTGCCATGAGCATACTAAACTACCTAAAGAACATGACATCGGTCGTGTGCATGGGCCGACTAGGAAGCCTCGAGCTCGCCGGAGGAGCCTTAGCTGTTGGATTCACCAACATAACCGGTTACTCTGTTCTCTCCGGTTTAGCCACCGGTATGGAACCACTTTGCGGTCAAGCCATCGGCTCTAAAAACCCTCAACTCGCTTCCTTGACCCTCAAGCGAACCATCTTTCTCCTCATCCTAGCTTCTCTTCCCATCTCTCTCCTCTGGCTGAACCTCCAACCTCTAATGCTAATCCTCCGACAACAACATGACATCACACGAGTGGCTTCTCTCTATTGCGCCTTCTCTTTGCCTGATCTTATAGCTAACAGCTTCCTACATCCTTTACGTATCTACCTACGTTGTAAAGGCAACACGTGGCCTTTGATGTGGTGCACCTTAGTCTCCGTCCTTCTTCATCTCCCCGTTACCGCTTTCTTCACGTTTTACATCTCTCTCGGCGTCGCTGGAGTCGCGGTCTCATCTTTTCTCACCAACTTCATCTCCTTGTCGCTTCTCCTTTGCTACATATACTTGGAAGAACATAACGGCGATAAAACAAGTCTTAAAACGCCGTTGATACTCATGTCTGGTTCGAGTGACTTCGGTAATGATGAGGTGTGGTCAACGCTGGTCAAACTCGCGGTCCCCAGCTGTATAGCGGTTTGTTTGGAGTGGTGGTGGTATGAGTTCATGACAATCCTCGCCGGCTATCTCCCGGAGCCAAAGGTGGCGCTAGCAGCGGCCGCCATCGTGATCCAGACAACGTCACTGATGTATACAATCCCGACGGCGCTCTCCGCCGCAGTTTCCACGAGGGTGAGCAACGAGTTGGGAGCAGGACGGCCAGAGAAGGCAAAGACGGCGGCGGCAGTAGCGATCGGAGCCGCCGTGGCCGTTTCGGTGTTCGGGCTTGTGGCCACTACCATGGGGAGAAAGGCTTGGGGGAGAGTTTTCACGGCGGACGAAGTTGTCCTCGAGCTGACGGCGGCGGTTCTTCCGGTTATAGGAGCTTGCGAGCTTGCCAACTGTCCTCAGACCACAAGCTGCGGGATTCTACGTGGCAGTGCGAGGCCACGTGTAGGAGCCAAGATTAACTTCTACGCCTTTTATGTTGTCGGAGCACCAGTGGCTGTTGTTTTAGCCTTTAGGTGGGGCTTAGACTTCATGGGCCTATGCTATGGCTTACTTGGGGCCCAGATTGTTTGTACAATCTCCATTTTGACCGTTGTGTATACGACAGATTGGAACAAAGAGTCCTTAAAGGCTCATGACTTGGTGGGCAAAAACGTCATCTTACCTGATGTCGATCAAGTTATTGTCAAATGCGAAGAAGGTCTACACTAACAAAATATTCACTTGTTGTTCATGCTCTCTCTCTCTGTTTCTGTTTCATTGATTTTTTTTTCTAAAACTTTCCACATATACAGTAGTATCTCTATAAATTAATATTTGATAAATTACTAATAATAAATTAATAAATTTTGCGGTCCCAAATTAGACCGATTCAAAATTTGACACAAATCGATAAAATAATAAGATAATATTTTTTAGAAAATTCTATGTAAATATATGGTCCCATTAAAAATATAAATCTCATCAAAATATATATATTTTATATATTGTTTGTTTTATATTCACAATGAAATTATCTTTATATTTTCTTAGCACTTAATATATTTTGATGAGATTTAGTATATTATATCTAAAACCACATTTAAGTTCTATGAAATATATATTATATACACCAACTAATATAATAAAATTAATATAAATGTGAAATTTCAAAAAATAACAATTAATATCTATACATTAAAATCAAATATTTTTCTTATTTTAGAATAAATATATCTTAAAATAAAAAATCTAAATAAGGAAACTTTTGTAAATTAATATCTCTATAAATTAATAAAATTTCAAAGTCCTAACATTATTAATTTATAGAGGTTCTACTGTATATTAAAACACATCTACATGATACATATATAAACACTTGAGTGTGTTTATTGGACAAAGTTACCTTACTACTTATTCATTGTTATTTTCCAAGAGATTTATGGTTTATTAGGTGTTGTAAATCAAGATAGTTGCGCAATTAAATTAGAAGTTTAATTTGTTACCGCTCAGTATAAAATGGGCTTAACAAAGAAATAAGCAGCTACACAGTTCATAGGATGTATCCAAGGATTAGTTTAGGTATTTTGATAGCTTATTGTATTGTTGATAATCATACGAAAGATTTTTTTTTGAAAACTACATCTGATAGTCATATTTGATAGGTTTCTTCAGTGGTCAAGCTATCTTCGCAGCAATGTAAGCCATATATGTGAATCCAAGACCCCACAAGAAGTTTCCTAGGTTTGGAATTACTGTGATTGATACTGAAGAAGTCAATGAGAATGGACTAGTACTGAAAATGATTTATTAGATTATCAAATGTATTTCTCCTTGAGAAGGTTAAGAAAAAAATGAATCTTGTGCTCACCTGTTAGATGAAAACTTACACGTTGGAGTACCAGCAAACCAAAGTTTCAAACATATATCTAAGAAAGAGAAAAACAATCATGAATTGAAAATGATTTGATTAGATATTTGTTTTTTCCATTAAGTAAAGCGACTTAGATCCAACTCCATCTCTATGCATGCGTTTAAGATGAGTACAATATAATTAGGGAGGGAAGGTGTTAACACTCGTTTGTCTACTATGTCAATCACACTACAAGAATATAGGAAGAAGTTCAATTACCTTAACCATAAGTGTTCTAAATTCACTTAGGAAATGGGGATTGAGCTCTAACAATTGGGGCCAATTGCGGTGAAAGAAATTGATCAAGAGCCCCTTGATATGGGCACCATCTTCATCTTGATCCGTCATGATCATGACATGTTTCAACTTTCAATCCGATAATGGTTTTTATGTTCTGAAATTCTCTATTTTTGTTGATCTTATCCTTGATTGTTTTCTTCACATTTAATAACTTACCTTGCATATGATATACACCGTAAGTTTCGCTTTCTGACTCCTCCAGAGCAGAGATCTCATCCATCTGAACATCAAGGAAGTGTAAAATCTTTTTAACTTTATGTGATAATAGTTATAGTCCCAATTTCAAACATTGAGTTGTGTCGCGAAGAGAAATGTTTGAGGATAAACTGACAACAATGTGTTTGTACTACCAGTGTACAATATTTCTCTAAAGACAATATTTTAGTTTATAAATTAAAAACAATATTTTAGAAAAATCGTTTAGTTTATAATTTGATTTTCCATCTGAACAAATATTTATACAGAGCTGCTTCAATTATTATATGGCTAGAAAGATACTTAAAAATGTGGCCTATAAACTTCTTAGTGGAATTGAACCCACAACATGTAACCCTTACAACATTATCCAAACCACTATGCGTGAGACCATTCTGTCCAATGGTTAATCTGTCGGTGACTTGAAGCGTAAGCTTCTTTGGCTTTCTTCCAATGGCGGCTCTTAGCCTATGCTACATATATACCAATTTAGAACATTGTTTTTTATTTGACATCTCCAATTTAGAACATAATTTGTCTCGAAAATATTAATATCCCACGTGATCATCCTCTATATGTTTATGTGTCATTATTGGAAAATAGAGAATGTAAAACTTTATGGAAACAAAGATTGCTGAAGATTTTGCATTATCGAAGTGGGTGGATCATGGATTGCTTCGATTGGCAATGACCATGACGTGAATATATATTGGGTACGTGAGTGTATACAAAGATACCGAACCACATGGAAAACAAGAACTAATTGGCCAGAACACATGTGCATGTGTAGTCATACCAAAATAGGAATCATATAGTTTCCTTCTGGCTTCTCGCTTCTTTTCTTCACCTTAATAATCTCTCATAACAACTAAAGCTTTAAGTTCTTATTTGACTTGCAGAATCTTTAAATGAAAATATATTATTTTCATTTTCTTTTAATTAAATCCAAACTAAAGTTCATTTACAAGTTGCTAAGGGAAATAAACTGTGTCCGTCTGTCCGATCAAAGCGAAAATATTCAAGTTAGTAGGTTAGTGCGGTAAAATACACAATTATCACATACCCATATTTTTTTTAAGACCACTTTCAAATAGTACAAAGCAATATTTAGCAAAACTGTAAATACTCCCTAAATCATTGGACTAACCACAATTAATCTCAATTAACACACAGATTTTGAAAAAAATTCAAAAAATTTGACAATACTGTTTTAATATATAGTTGAATCATGTAATAACATATGATGAAGTTCAAAGAGGTTTGGAACCTTTGTTGTCTCCGTTTCTCTAGGAAATAGCAATTTTATAGTGGTTAGTCCAATGATTTAGGGAGTATTTGGAGTTTTGCTAAATTAATAGATAAAAAATTAGAACGATGTCCATGTACCATGAAAAAAAGTTTATCATACATTAATACAAAGGTATAATGTGGTTTTAAATTGTAAAACAAATTTAAAGATTATAGGCTTCATATATAGAGCATTAACCGAAAACTCACTATTTTCGTAGGGGGGGTACACATAGATTTTGAGAGAAATTAAAATTTTTTGACAATACTGTTTTAATGCATAGTTGAATCATGTAATAACATATGATGAATTTCAAAGAAGTTTGGAACCTTTGTTGTCTCCGTTTCTCTAGGAAATAGCAATTTTATAGTGGTTAGTCCAATGATTTAGGAATATTTGCAGTTTTGCTAAATTAGTGGATAATAAATTAGAGCGATGTCCATGTACCATGAAAAGGAGATTATCATACATTAATACAATATAATGTGGTTTTAAATTTTAAAACAAATTTAAAGATTATAGAGTTCAATATATAGAGCATTTACCGAAAACTCAATATTTCCGTAGGGGGTTAACACATAGATTTTGAGAAAAATTCAAAAAATATAACAATTCTGTTTTAATACATAGTTAAATCATGTAATAACATAGATGAAGTTCAAAGAGGTTTGAAACCTTTGTTGTCTCCATTTCTCTAGGGAATAGTAATTTTATAGTGCTTAATCTAATGATTTAGGGAGTATTTGCAGTTTTGCTAAATTAATTGATAAACAAATTAGAACGATTTCCATGTACCATGAAAAGGAGATTATCATACATTAATACAAATGTATAATGTGGTTTTAAATTTTAAAACAAATTTAAAGATTATAGGCTTCAATATATAGAGCATTTACCGAAAACTCAATATTTTCGTATGGGTTAACACATAGATTTTGAGAAAAATTCAAAAAATATGACAATTCTGTTTTAATACATAGATGAATCATGTAATAAAATAGGATGAAGTTCAAAGAGGTTTGGAACCTTTGTTGTCTCCGTTTCTCTAGGGAATAGCAATTTTATATTGGTTAGTGTAATGATTTAGGAAGTATTTGCAGTTTTGCCAAATTAATGGATAAAAAATTAGAACAATGTCCATGTACCATGAAAAGGAGATTATCATACATTAATACAAATGTATATTGTGGTTTTAAATTTTAAAACAAATTTAAAGATTATAGGCTTCAATATATAGATCATTTACCAAAAACTCAATATTTCCGTAGGGGTTAACACATAGATTTTGAGAAAAATTAAAAAATATGACAATTCTGTTTTAATACATAGTTGATTCATGTAATAACATAGGATGAAGTTCAAAGAGGTTTGGAACCTTTGTTGTCTCCATTTCTCTAGGGAATAGCAATTTTATAGTGGTTAGTCCAATGATTTAGGGAGTATTTGCAGTTTTGCTAAATTAATTGATAAAAAAATTAGAACGATTTCCATGTACAATGAAAGGAGTTTATCATAAATTAATGCAAATGTATAATGTGGTTTTAAATTTTAAAACAAATTTAAAGATTATAGGCTTCAATATATAGAGCATTTACCGAAACTCACTATTCTCGTAAAGGGGTACACACAGATTTTGAGAAAAATTCAAAAAAATTGAAAATACTGTCTTAATACATATTTGAATCATGTAATAAAATATGATGAAGTTCAAAGAGGTTTGAAACCTTTGTTGTCTCCGTTTCTCTGGGAAATAGCAATTTTATAGTGGTTAGTCTAATGATTTAGAGAGTATTTGCAGTTTTGCTAAATTAATTGATAAAAAATTAGAACGATGTCCATTTACCATGAAAAGGAGTTTATCATAAATTAATAAAAATGTATAATGTGGCTATAAATTTTAAAACGAATTAAAAGATTATAGGCTTCATATATAGAGCATTTACCGAAAACTCACTATTTTCGTAGGGGGGTACACATAGATTTTGAAAAAAATAAAAAAAAATTGAAAATACTGTTTTAATACATATTTGAATCATGTAATAAAATATGATGAAGTTCAAAGAGGTTTGGAACCTTTATTGTCTCCGTTTCTCTAAGGAATAGCAATTTTATAGTGGTTAGTCTAATGATTTAGGGAGTATTTGCAGTTTTGCTATATTAATTGATAAAAATTAGAACGATGTCCATGTATCATGAAAAGAAGTTTATCATAAATTAATACAAATTTATAATTTGGTTATAAATTTTAAAACGAATTAAAAGATTATAGGCTTCAATATATAGAGCATTTACCGAAAACTCACTATTTTCGTAAGGGGATACACACAGATTTTGAGAAAAATTCAAAAAAATTGACAATAATGTTTTAATACATAGTTGAATCATGTAATAACATATGATGAAGTTCAAAGAAGTTTGGAACCTTTGTTGTCTCCGTTTCTCTAGGAAATAGCAATTTTATAGTGGTTATTCCAATGATTTAGGGAGTATTTGCAGTTTTGCTAAATTAATGGATAAAAAATTAGAACGATGTCCATGTACCATGAAAATGAGATTATCATACATTAATACAAATGTATAATGTGGTTTTAAATTAAAAAACAAATTTAAAGATTATAGGCTTCAATATATAGAGTATTTACCGAAAACTCAATATTTTCGTATGGGTTAACACATAGATTTTGAGAAAAAATCAAAAAATATGACAATTCTGTTTTAATACATAGTTGAATCATGTAATAACATAGGATGAAGTTCAAAGAGGTTTGGAACCTTTGTTTTCTCCGTTTCTCTAGGGAATAGCAATTTTATAGTGGTTAGTCTAATGATTTAGGGAGTATTTGCAGTTTTGCTAAATTAATGGATAAAAAATAAGAACGATGTCCATGTACCATGAAAAGGAGATTATCATACATTAATACAAATGTATATTGTGGTTTTAAATTTTAAAACAAATTTAAAGATTATAGGCTTCAATATATAGAGCATTTACCGAAAACTCAATATTTCCGTAGGGGTTAACACATAGATTTTGAGAAAAATTCAAAAAATATGACAATTCCGTTTTAATACATAGTTGAATCATGTAATAACATAGGATGAAGTTTAAAGAGGTTTGGAACCTTTGTTGTCTCCGTTTCTCTAGGGAATAACAATTTTATAGTGGTTAGTATAATGATTTAGGGAGTATTTGCCGTTTTGCTAAATTAATTGATAAATAAATTAGAACGATTTCCATGTAAAATGAAAGGAGTTTATCATACATTAATACAAATGTATAATGTGGTTTGAAATTTTTAAAAAAATTTAAAGATTATAGGCTTCAATATATAGAGCATTTATCGAAAACTCACTATTTTCGTAAGGGGGTACACACAGATTTTGAGAAAAAATTCAAAAAAATTGAAAATACTGTTTTAATACATATTTGAATCATGTAATAAAATATGATGAAGTTCAAAGAGGTTTGGAACCTTTGTTGTCTCCGTTTCTCTAGGGAATAGCAATTTTATAGTGGTTAGTCTAATGATTTAGAGAGTATTTGCAGTTTTGCTAAATTAATTGATAAAAAATTAGAACGATGTCCATGTACCATGAAAAGGAGTTTATCATAAATTAATACAAATGTATAATGTGGTTATAAATTTTAAAACGAATTAAAAGATTATAGGCTTCATATATAGAGCATTTACCGAAAACTCAATATTTCCGTATGGGTTGACACATAGATTTTGAGAAAAATTAAAAAAATATGACAATTCTGTTTTAATACATAGTTGAATCATGTAATAACATATGATGAAGTTCAAAGAGGTTTGGAACCTTTGTTGTCTCCGTTTCTCTAGGGAATAGCAATTTTATAGTGGTTAGTCTAATGATTTAGGGAGTATTTGCAGTTTTGCTAAATTAATGGATAAAAAATTAGAACGATGTCCATGTACCATGAAAATGAGATAATCATACATTAATACAAATGTATATTGTGGTTTTAAATTTTAAAACAAATTTAAAGATTATAGGCTTCAATATATAGAGCATTTACCGAAAACTCACTATTTTCGTAGGGGTTAACACATAGATTTAGAGAAAAATTCAAAAAATTAACAATACTGTTTTAATGCATAGTTGAATCATGTAATAACATATGATGAATTTCAAAGAGGTTTGGAACCTTTGTTGTCTCCGTTTCTCTAGGGAATAGCAATTTTATAGTGGTTAGTCCAATGATTTAGGGAGTATTTGCAGTTTTGCTAAATTAATGGATAAAAAATTAGAACGATGTCCATGTACCATGAAAAGAGTTTATCATACATTAATACAAATGTATAATGTGGTTTAAATTTTAAAACAAATTAAAGATTATAGGCTTCATATATAGAGCATTTACCGAAAACTCAATATTTTTTTAGGGGTTAACCCATAGATTTTGAGAAAAATTCAAAAAAATACGACAATTCTTTTTAATACATAGTTGAATCATGTAATAACATAGGATGAAGTTCAAAGAGGTTTGGAACTTTTGTTGTCTCCGTTTCTCTAGGGAATAACAATTTTATTGTGGTTAGTCCAATGATTTATGGAGTATTTACAGTTTTGCTAAATTAATTGATAAAAAAATTAGAACGATTTCCATGTATCATGAAAGGAGTTTATCATACATTAATACAAATGTATAATGTGGTTTTAAATTTTAAAAGAAATTTAAAGATTATATGCTTCAATATATAGAGCATTTACCGAAAACTCACTATTTTCGTAAGGGGGTACACAATAGATTTTGAGAAAAATTCAAAAAATTGACAATACTGTTTTAATACATAGTTGAATCATGTAATAACATATGATGAAGTTCAAAGAGGTTTGGAACCTTTGTTGTCTCCGTTTCTCTAGGGAATAGCAATTTTATAGTGGTTAGTCCAATGATTTAGGGAGTATTTGCAGTTTTGCTAAATTAATGGATAAAAAATTAGAACGATGTCCATGTACCATGAAAAGGAGTTTATCATAAATTAATACAAATGTATAATGTGGTTTTAAATTTTAAAACAAATTTAAAGATTATAGGCTTCATATATAGATCATTTACTGAAAACTCACTATTTTCGTAGGGGGTGGGGTACACATAGATTTTGAGAAAAATTAAAAAATTTGACAATACTGTTTTAATACATATTTGAATCATGTAATAAAAAATGATGAATTTTAAAGAGGTTTGGAACCTTTGTTGTCTCCGTTTCTCTAGGGAATAGCAATTTTATAGTGGTTAGTCTAATGATTTAGGAGTATTTGCAGTTTTGCTAAATTAATGGATAAAAATTAGAACGATGTCCATGTACCATGAAAAGAAGTTTATCATACATTAATACAAAGGTATAATGTGGTTTTTTAAATTTAAAACAAATTTAAAGATTATAGGCTTCATATATAGATCATTTACCGAAACTCACTATTTTCGTAGGGGGGTACACATAGATTTTGAGAAAAATTAAAAAAATTTGACAATACTGTTTTAATGCATAGTTGAATCATGTAATAACATATGATGAAGTTCAAAGAGGTTTGGAACCTTTGTTGTCTCCGTTTCTCTAGGGAATAGCAATTTTATAGTGGTTAGTCCAATGATTTAGAGAGTATTTATAGTTTTGCTAAATTAATTGATAAAAAAATTTGAACGATTTCCATGTACCATGAAAGGAGTTTATCATACATTAATACAAATGTATAATGTGGTTTTAAAGTTTAAAACAAATTTAAAGATTATATGCTTCATATATAGAGTATTTACCGAAAACTCACTATTTTCGGGGTACACACAGATTTTGAGAAAAATTCAAAAAATTTGACAATACTGTTTAAATACATAGTTGAATCATGTAATAACATATGATGAAGTTCAAAGAGGTTTGGAACCTTTGTTGTCTCTGTTTCTCTTGGGAATAGCAATTTTATAGTGATTAGTCCAATGATTTAGGGAGTATTTTTAGTTTTGCTAAATTAATAGATAACAAATTAGAACGATGTCCATGTACCATAAAAAGAAGTTTATCATACATTAATACAAAGGTATAATTTGGTTATAAATTTTAAAACGAATTAAAAGATTATATGCTTCATATATAGAGCATTTACAGAAAACTCACTATTTTCGTACACATAGATTTTGAGAAAAATTCAAAAAAATTGAGAATACTGTTTTAATACATATATGAGTCATGGAATAACATATGATGAAATTCAAAGAGGTTTGTAACCTTTGTTCTCTCCGTTTTTTCTAGGAAATAACAATTTTATAGTGGTTAGTCCAATGATTTAGGGAGTATTTGCAGTTTTGCTAAATTAATGGATAAAAAATTAGAACGATGTCCATGTACCATGAAAAGAAGTTTATCATACATTAACAAAGGTATAATGTGGTTTTAAATTTTAAAACAAATTTAAATTATAGGCTTCATATATAGAGCATCTACCGAAAACTCACTATTTTCGTAGGGGGTTACACATAGATTTTGAGAAAAATTCAAAAAATTTGAGAATACTGTTTTAATGCATAGTTTAATCATGTTATAAAATATGATGAAGTTCAAGAGGTTTGGAACCTTTGTTGTCTCCGTTTCTC